>NC_081560.1:185517369-185749510 GCF_022355385.1 Mustela nigripes
TAGGAAATACTGACAATAAAAGTATAATTTTAAAGTCAATCAGAGAAAGGTAATTATCATATGATCTCACTGACATGTGGAATTTAAGAAACAAAGCAGAGGATCAGAGGGGAAGGGAGGAAAAAATTAAACAAGATGAAACCAGAGAGGGAGACAAACCATAAGAAAGTCTTAATCAGGGGGCGCCTGGGTGGCTCAGTGGGTTAAAACCTCTGCCTTCGGCTCAGGTCATGATCCCAGGTCTTGGGATCGAGCCCCACATCGGGCTCTCTGCTCAACGGGGGAGCAGCCTGCTTCCTCCTCTCTCTCTCTGCCTGCCTCTCTGCCTACTTGTGATCTCTGTCTGTCAAATAAATAAATAAAATATTTTAAAAAAAAGGAAAGTCTTAATCATAGGAAACAAACTGAGGGTTGCTGGAGGGGCCGGTGGGGGTGGGGTGATGGGATAAGGTACTGGGTGATGGAGATTGGGGACAGTGTATATTGTCATAGCACTGGTATTATATAAGACTGATGAATCAAGACCTGTACCCCTGAAGCAAATAAAACACTATATGTTAATTAATTGAATTTAAATTTAAAAATAGTAAGAAAAATATAATTTTAAAAATAAAATATAGCTGAAATTGGACTCCATGGGCATTTGCTATGAAGCACTTTATTAAGTAAGAAGGAAAAATATATAACTCGAGTATCCAATTCAGATAATAAAAATGAATCTACTTTCTGCTCCATTTTTTTTAAAGATTTTATTTATTTATTTGACAGAGAGAGAGATCACAGGTAGGTAGAGAGAGAGGAAGGGAAGCAGGCTCCTTGTCGATCAGAGAGCCCAATGTGGGGCTCAATCCCAGGACCCTGAGATCATGACCTGAGCCGAAGGCAGAGGCTTTAACCCACTGAGCCACCCAGGCACCCCCTTCCTGCTCCATTTTGCTATGAACCTAAAACCGCTCTAAAAATTAAAATCTGTTTATTTTTTAATTTAATTTTTTTATTCATTTGACACAGAGAGAGAGAGTACAAGTGGGCAGAGCAGCAGGCAGAGGGAGAGGAAGAAACAGGCTCACCGCTGAGCAGGGAGCTGGATGAAGGGCTCCATCCCAGGACCCTGGGATCATGACCTGAGCCAAAGGCAGCCACCCAACTGACGGAGCCACCCAGCCTCCCCTAAAATCTGTTTTATAAGAGAGCTCACCGGGGCACCTGGATGGCCCAGTTGGTTAAGTGTCACACTCTTGATTTTTGACTCAGGCCATGAACTCAAGGTCGTGCCATTGAGCCCAAAGCTGGGCTCTGCACTGGGCATGGAGCCTGCTTAAGATTCTCTCCTTCCCCGTCTGCCTGTTCCTCTCTATAAATAAATAAATAAATAGATTTTGCAAATTTTGAGAAAACAGAAGTAAAAACAGACATAATATTACATAGTAATAAATTGGAAAATGGCATAACTAATAAATACAAGAGAGAGTTCTTTGGGAGGTTGGGGGATAATTAATGCCTTGTATTAACTAGCTTAGTCAAGATCTGGGAGAGAAAGCCCAAACACACAAAACTCAGATCCACACAGGGAAACTAAGTGCAGATGTTGATGAAATTTGAAGGACACTAAGATAGTACTTTGCTTAATTCTATACTAATCAACTTAAATGTAAGGATGAGGTAGATAATTTTCAAGGAAAGTAAGATCATAATCAACTGAAAGGTAACTAGAAAATTTAAGTGGGCTAATAACTAAGGAACGGGCTGGAGGAAGTCCGAGTGTAAAGGTTTTACCCTGAGGGTTTCATGGTGAGTTCATTCAAACCTTCAAGGAGCAGGCAATTCCTATGCTTCATTAGCTCTTGGAGAGCACAGACAAATAAGAAAAGCCTCTAAAATCTTGTTTGAATGCCAGAATTTGTAAAATAGAGCATGCCCCAAACCAACAAGCATACTGACAGATGAACAGCAGGACAATCTCACTCAAACCCCAGGTAAAAATTAGAATCCTCTACTGAAATATAAAGTCTATGGGATATTAAAGGAATTTTATCAGAGGGATACCAAGACTGAGAGGCATTCTAAGGAGAAGAGTAAAGATGATTTAATAGTAAGAAATCTACTAACGTATTCCATTACACATTATCAATAGATATAAAACATTTATTTAGTAAGTTTCAACACCTGCTCATTTTTATTTATTTATTTTTTTAAGATTTTATTCTCAGGTAATCTCTACACCCACCATGGGGCTCAAACTCAGAACCTTGAGATCAAGAGTTTCAGGCTTTATTGATTGAGCCATCCAGGTGTCCCAGCATATATTCTCCTTATTTTGGGGAAGCTCACAGTAAAACAGAAATAAACAGATATTTCCTAAATATAAATTATTGTGCGTATGGGATGTGTGTAAATTATGTCATACTGAACAATAGCCGATATCTGCTAAATAATAAAATATTAGCAGCGATGCCCACTAAAGTCAATAAAAGGCAAGAGTGCTGGTTATTATTACTATTACCACAATCTGAGAGTTACCACCAGATTTCCCTGCTACAGGTTTTAACAATTTATTCTCCCTTCAACCAAATATGAAAGTACCTGTTACCCTACACTTTTGCTTACACTATTCTTATTACTCTTTTCAGTCTCTGCCAACTTGGCACCCAAAAACTGTATTTTACAGTAGTTTCAATTTTCACTTCTTTAAGTATTAGTTAGCTGATTTTTTTACACGTTTAAACACCACGTGTGCTTTCGTTCCAGTCCTGTACCCATTTTTCTGTTTGGTATTCCCTGTGGATATCGTTATATTAACAAATTAACAATGTGAATCCTTTGCCATGTATCTTGCAAATATTTTCTCAGCTTCTAGTGTGTCTTTAATCTTGATGGTATCTTTTGACATGAAGACATCTAAATGTTTCCATATAATAAAATATTCGATCTTATCTCTCAAGTTTTCTGACCTGGGTGTTTATATTGGGGAAGTTTTTATTGCAAGAGAGTAGCAGTCTTCCCCACTGTTTTATTCCAACAGTGTTAGAGTGACAGTTACAATTTTACATTGAACCCTTTGGTCCAGCTGTAATTTATTGAGGGGTAGGGACCAAGGTGGGGCTACAAATAGTTGGTACATTTTTCCATATCCATATCCTCTTATTAAATAATCCATCTCTCACTCATTGATTGCAGACATATCCCTGAATACCATGTCTTCCCTAAGATCGGGTTTGCACTCTAGTCTATTTCACTTGTCTGTTGCTGGGCAAGGACACACACTGTTCCAGAAACCAGCATTATTGGTTCTGGTATTTGCCAGAGCAAGCCCTCCAGAGTGATTCTTCTATTTCAGGATTTTTCTTATTCTTGCAAGGTACTTCTTCCAGAGAAGCTCCAGAACTATTTTGCCAAGTTCCAAAGCAATCTCATTAAAACAACCACATAAAAGTGAATTAAGGGATGGCAATTTCCCACGTCTCCCCAAGGTGCTCGGTCGAAGTGTAGCACGTTGCTGTTGGTTCTCTGCGTGGCCAGGACCCAAACTGAGCCTGGTCACTATCTGTGCAGGACAACTGAAGCTTGGCCGTGGACTTGGTCGCCGTGCATCCTGACGGTTGGCTCACAACTTGCTTTTAGCATATTACATCACACTCTTCGGCTTCGGGACGATTATTCTGTAATAAATGAAAGGCTCACATCCTCTCATGAAGAATAGGCAGCAATGGTAGATCAATTTCTTAAAAAGATTTTCCCTTTATTACTGTCAAGGGGTTAGATCTAGGATAGTGTAGCATACAGATAATAAAGGTGAAATACAGGATACTTTGCAGATAACTACTATCCACTTTCTTTTTTCTGACAGTTATGGAGGGAAAAGAAAACCACAGATGTCTGATAAGACCCAGAGACGTCCTTTCATTATGCGTCTTAAGAGATAGGAGCAAGGGAGAGTAGAGTAGAAAGAGACATCAGAAAAAATTAGGAGGGGAGAGGGGGAAAAAAACCCCAAACGGAACCGTCCTGTGTTATATGGGTGGTTTCTGATTACTGCACATCTGCGGACAATATTTGAGATTTATTTCTTCTCTCTGGGGATTCCTTTGCCGGCTGAATTTGGCGTCTACAGCTCTGCAGAGCTTCTGTGGAAGGGTCCCTTGGCAGATTAAATTCCACGGTTTTGTCTTCATTCATAATCCATACTTTATACATCTCTGCAAATAACCACTGGAATTTAAACTAGAAAGTGACAAAATGGTCCCGGCTGTGGGTCGAAACATGTGACTCTTTTGAAATCATCCCTGATCTCTGTCCCTTTAACACTAGGCTAATCTCCCATTGAAATGGTTCTTCCTGGCTTTTAGGATTACCAACAGTGAAGAATGAAAACAAAGACATCACAGCACAATTTCTCAAAATAAGTCTCTAGACTGACAACTGGCCATTTGAAAATAGAAAGAAAATCACCATAAACATTTAAAAGAGAAAAGAAGAAGGAAAACAAACTGCTCCCCACTCTGCCTCCACACCAGCCCAGCCTTGAGAACACAGTAGAAGTCTGTCTATGAGTGACCACAAGTCACCATGGGTGGCTTCCTGTTTTTAAAAGAATCTATTTCGAGGTACAAGACATAAGACCCTGTTAGCAGGATCCCAGATCCCAGAGAAGACCAAAGATGTTCATTCACCCACGTGAGCAGGAGAACTCACACACTACCTTCACTCTTGGGGTCACCGAGACACTGGTATTCCACGCTTAGGTACGAAGGGGGGGTTCCAACTGACCAACTTTTTGGTCAGTCTGAGATCTGGGAAATATCTAGATCCACTTTAATTTCAGGTAAAAATTTGTCCTTTTTCTGTGTTTGTTTATAAGGGATCAATATTCTATCTGAAAGAAAGAGAAATGAGATTACAGACTACAAAGAAATTATGAAACAGAGCCCATGAAAATAAATGTATATAAATATAAACGTAACCAAGGAAATCGAAGCAGGAAATCAAAGATCCATACTCACATCATCCTCATACTACTGTTTCTAGCATTTTAAGTCTTTCCCTTCTGATCTTTTTTCTCTATGTATATACGTAGGTAAACACTTTGTTTTTAGAAAATGGTCATATTCTTACTGTGATAAAATGTATAACTTTTTAAAATTAAGCATGATATCGTAAGCATTGACAAAGTTCCTACACAATGTTAATAATCTGTTTACTGGATTTGCCATCATTGATTATTCCCCTCTGACTACAAATGCATGTGGTGTCTAAATGGTGTGTGTGTGTGTGTGTGTAGGATGTTTTTATGCATCCTGCTTTCCCTTTCTTTCTTCCTCCTGTGCCTGAGTTTTCATCTTTATTTCCTTTTACCCCAAATCTCCATTATTACTCCACTCCTCGCCAGAGGGAACAATGCTAAGTCAATGAGTTTGTTTTTGCTGGTCAGGGTTTTTCCAAAATGAGCACTGCTGTTTGTGGACATGCATTTGTATTTTCTATAAATGAGCTCTGTGTCCTTGCTTCCCTCCCTAGTTAACATTCCAAGGTGTGCCATCACCGTGCGCCCAGTAAACCATCCACTCCCCCCACCCCCGCTGCCTACCTCGTTGCTATTGATAACCCTGTGCTTGTATGTGTTCCTTTTGGGAACACCCTTGTACGTGTCCCTTTTTGGATCTGCTGGGAATTTCTAAGGGATGCATATCCAGGGTGAGATTGCTGGGTCATCGGGCCCGTAATACTTACTTTGACCAAAAAGAGCCAAAATTGTTCTCAGAATGGCTGTAACTTTTTATATTTTTACCAGTAGTTCATGAAAATTTCACATCTCCGCATCCCTTCCAACGCTTGGAGTCATCCCAATTCCTAAATGTTTGCCAGTCTTAGAGATGTGACGTGTATCTCCTCGCTGGTGTAACTGTCACTTTCTGATTACGAACACATTGGAGTGTCTTTTTAATTTGCCTACTCGCTTTTGGGGATTCCTCTTCTGTAAGTTGTTTGTTCGTATCTTCCCCCCATTTTTCTACTGGGGCTGTCCTTTTCTTTTGGTTTGTGGGACTTCCTTGAATATTCCAGGTTTAATCTCTTGTATATTCTCTATTTGTTGGACTTTCGTCTGTTGGTCCATCAATTACTGAGAGTGGAATGTTAAAATCATTAACTGTGCTTTTTATCCCCAACTTCTCCCTCTAGCAATTTATTTTTTAATGTGTTTCTGTGCTCTGCGATGGGGTGCAAACACATGTAGAATTGTTGTCTTTCTGATTAGTGGACCCTTTTATTACTAAAAATCTCCCTCTCTATCTCTTGTACTTCTCCTAGCCTTTTGTCCTATGTCTGATATTAATAGAGCCATAGCATTTTCTGTAATTTATACCTCGAGTAAAGATTAAGGTTTATCATTTCTATCCTTTTACTTTTAACCTACCAATGCCTCTACAGCCTTTACATACAAGGGAAACTTTTGTAAAGAGGAAATCGGTCTTGCTGTTGTTTTCATTTTCCAAATCCAGTGGAATTAGGCTAAGAAGAGTCAGTTCAGAATAAAGAATTCATTACACCATGATGAGTCCAGGAAACTAGCAGGAAAGTAGAAATTGGTTTAGTAACCAAGATGGTGTCTGGTTAATTTGGAAAAAACATTTTATTTTATTTTAATTTTTTTTAAGAAAAAGATTTATTTATTCATTTTAGAGAGAGCACGCGCATGTGTACAAGAAGTGGGGCAAGGAGTGGGGAGGGCAGAGGGAGAGAATCTTCCAGCAGACTCATCATTGAGCACAGAGCCCGATGCAGGGTTCCATCCCATGATCCATGAGATCATGACCTGAGCTGAAACCGAGAGTTGAACCCTTAACTGACTGAGCCACCCAGGTGCCCCTAAAGATTTTTTTTATAATTTAAAAGATTTTTTTATAAACATATAATGTATAATGTATTATTAGCCCCAGGGGTACAGGTCTGTGAATCACCAGTTTTACACACTTCACAGCACTCACCATAGCACATACCCTCCCCAATGTCCATAACCCCACCCCCCCTCTCCCTACTCCTCCACCCCCCAGCAACCCTCAGTTTGTTTCGTGAAATTAAGAGTCTCTTATGGTTTGTCTCCCTCCCAATCCCATCTTGTTTCATTTATAGAAAGAAGAGCATTTTAAATTTAATTACCAGGTGGATGAATCTACTAAGGTTTTTCTTGACCTCCAGCATCGTGTTTTCTTGACGGTCCTGACTCAAGACTATATTACGGGAGGGAGGAAGGCACTTGATTTTAACCTCTCAGGGGAGAAAACAACAAGGAAAAAATCAAACCAGAAATTTTTGATTGTTTCTCTTTAGAACTCTGCCCATTACTGAAGATGTGCTTGCCGGATAATTAAGTATCCTAGTGATAATCAGGGACTTTAAGACGCTGGAACAGAAAGGAGAGATTTCATTATTTTCCAATAACCTGTAGTCTTTAGGCTGTGATGCTCCTAAGATCAATATTTTTATCTCTGTGAGGGCAGTGTACATTCATTTTGTTACACATCCAGCATTTCCAAAGAGGTCATTGTTTCACGCAAATGGAGTCGGCCCGGTGCTCTGTTGTTATAATGAATTCTCCTCCAAGACGCATGAAGTACTTGGAAAATTGAGAACTCCTGTTTTAACCAGCGTGATTTCCAGCAGTTTTAATGAATGTTTTTTTAGAGGAAAAAAAAAATTACCCTGACAACTAACAGTTGTGTTTATCATCTCTGCCACAAAATAGTAAAGATCTGACTCTTCTTCAGGTAATCAATTTCCGGGAATTGTTAATAACAGATTTAGTAAGTCTCCCAGGCTCTGCAACTCAACAGTTGTGTGTAAGCTGTAATTTGCATTAAAAATAGGCATCTCATGACACAAATCCTGACATCATACTAACAGCAAGAGATACAGTTTGTTATATACATGACATGGGCTGTCCTATAAAGCACTCAATTGCACAATTAAGGTTTGTCACAGAATTCTTATATATCAACCATTTTACTTTAACCTCCAAGCTTCACTTTTTAGCCCTCAAACTAATGTGGAAATAAGGTTTTAAAAATTCACGGTTGTAACATGTGACACAGTTACAGACTGACCTTTTTGAAAGTGTTTGCTAAATGATTAGAAGAATACTAATTGAAATTCAGGCCTCAAGAAATGTATCGGGTCATAAGTTGAAATGCTGCTTACAAAACTTTCTCTGACTCGTGTTATGGTTTTGTAGATGAAGTAGGTTCTCTGCAGTGCTGTCTTTGAAATCAGAAAGAGGAAAAGCTAGTTGTGAGGGTGGCTGGCTTCTAACGGTATGTTTGCATTGCCTCTGACTTTGGTTCACTCTGTTCTGTGAATCTGAACAACGAAAAGGCCACATTAATGTGACACCTGCTAGGACAATGGCCAGGGTCCCTCTTGGTAGCTGAAAATCTAGATCATGAATCTTGAAGGAGAGAGATGTCATTCCATAAATATATAAGATGTCCTTAAGCCAAGAGATCTATGATTTTGGCCATATTTGTCAGATGCCATTCTCCAGAGACTCTGGGGGGATCCCAGCAGGGGCCGCCTTCTGGAAAGAAGACTTTCACAGGAAGCTGAGGACTGTTTACTTCCTGGTTATGTTGCATAAAGGACATCGAGCAAAAATCAAAGACAAAGAACAATTATTTAAACTATACGAAGAGGGAACCCCAGCAATCGAGACCAGCTAAAACCCAATTCATTTTGATGGATTAGGCCAAGAAATTCAGGTAGAAGATGGATGTAGATAAGTGTTTCGTTTAGGAGCAAACCACGCTCTTTACCATGTGAAATGTCACCCTTTTGCCATTAGGTGATTATAAACCAGAAGTCAGACCTGGAAACCTGAGCTTTTGAATAATTTTTCCCTTGGTCTTATGGAATGCCTGACTCCCAAACACCTAAGTGTGTTGAGATAACAGGTAGGAAATGTGTAGAACAAATCTTCAAAGCCCACCTTCTATGAAAACGATGGCACCAACTGCAAATGATACCAAGTGACTACAGTTTACGGTTCTCTGGGAAAACAGGAGGAATCAAATTATTCATGAAGTCTGATTTCGGGTGGTTATCAATGGCCTGGAGGAGACTAACCGATAGGTCGAAATGCTACCTGTCAAAACCGAGTAGATGAGGTGACCTATGCTCCTTTGTACTCTGCATACCCCCAGCATCAGAGACAGTCCCGTACACTCTACAGCAGGAAGACCATGAGAATATGCAACGCCCACAACTTAGTTTTATTTAGGGAAATAATACTCTTTGCCGCCATTCGCGTTTGTGAATGTGTCCGGGGATATTCATCAGGGAAGTGGGGCTTGGGTAAGGGGAAATTTCTGAAAATGTAAACTATAGAGACAAAAAAGTTAAAAAATGAAGAGGTAGACAATCTTTCTAGATTGTCTCTGTTTTGCTTTTCATTAATGGATGTTGGCTGGAACAGTTTAAACAAACTTTCAACAAATATTTTGATGTCTGTCAATCTCAGAGTCAAAATCAAACCAGAAGGGAGGGATCACTGAAGTGAGGTCGCTCACATTCCCCTCAAGGCAGGGATTTCTTGTTTTTTTCTTAAAGATTTTATTTATTTATTTGAGAGAGAGAGAAATAGAGAGGCAGAGAGAGTGTGTACAGGTAGGGGGAGCGGGGGAGGGAGAAGCAGGTAGTCAGCAGACTGACACGGGGCTCAGTCCTAGGACCCCAGGATCATGACCTGAGCCGAAGGCAGATGCTTAACTGACTGAGCCACCCAGGCGCCCCGTGGCAGGAATTTCTTATAGAACATCCTGACAAACAGTTATCTAGTTGCCACTAGAACCTTCTGTGATACCAACATTTCTTTTCCTCATGAGGCAGCTTGCACTACTTTTACTGGTAGAAAAGTCTTGCTTGTTTGCAATAGAAGCTACTTCTCTGTGATATGCATTCCTCCATGTCACCATATCCTCTTTTAAGATTTTATTTATTTATTTACTTGAGAAGGGGGGGGCTAGAGCAGAGGGGGAGAGAGAATCTTTAAGCAGACTTCTTGCTGGTTATGGACGCTGAAGTGGCCTCGATCTTATGACCCTGAGCTCATGATGTGAGTTGAAACTAAGAGTCAGATGCTCAGTTGAGCCACTGAGGCGCCCTGCCACCATGTCATCTTTAATGACAGGGAACAGCTTTTTTTTAAGATTTTATTTATTTATTTGACAGAGAGAAATCACAAGTAGATGGAGAGGCAGGCAGAGAGAGAGGAAGAAGCAGGCTCCCTGCTGAGCAGAGAGCCCGATGCGGGACTTGATCCCAGGACCCTGAGATCATGACCTGAGCCGAAGGCAGCGGCTTAACCCACTGAGCCACCCAGGCGCCCCAGGGAACAGCTTTTAATAGGATGAACTTTTAACCCTGGGAGAGTTTATAGGATGACCTTTCAAATTGGAGAGAGGGGATTCCGGTGCCTTCAAACCTCCCCTTCTCTAGGGTAAAGAATGTTCTCTTCCTGTACTCTTTGAAAGCATAGCAAAATTTGTCAACTTTGTTTAAGTCATTGTTCCTTGGAAAATCAGAATCAAAGTAGAAACATTCCTCCTGAAGAAAAAAGACATATGCATCAGGAGGAATAGGGAGGGTTTTTTTTGATTTTTTGTTTTTTGTTTTTTAATTCTTTTCAATCACATAATTGACAACAGGGTGTTTGGTTTGAAAAACGGAATGCAGGCGAATTCTGTTAACCTAAGTGTTGTGGATATGCTGATGACCCCGTGGGAAGGCACGTGCACATTTGGGCTCTACTTTCCTGGGGCCTGCCGGCATAGCCAGCCTCACATAGCTAGCCTCCACGAACAGGAGATCCGGGGACTGTGGATTTTCTCCCTCCCTGTGACTGCCTGCGGCAGGTGCACGCTCATCATCGGCAGGGCTCACCTGCCCCTCACCCAGCGTTCCATACCTCGGAGTGAACTGGAGTGAAGCAGGAGCCTCACCATGACCCGTGAGAGATGATTTCATTCTTACTTTGCAGCTAGGGAAGCAGGGCCTCTGAGAAGATAAAGGGCTTGCCCAGAGTCACAGGGGTGGCTGAGTTCGGGGCCCAGCTGGCCAGGCTCCCGTTACCCCATCCAGCACTGCTGACAAAACTGACTCCCACTTACTAACCCGGGGGGGGGCTGAACCACAATCTCATTAAAAAAGAGCCAGAGCCACATTCCCGCCTTCCCAGTTAGTGGCCTGATGTCATGTCTTCACACAAAGGTGGGTTGGAAGCTCCAGGGGCCATTTACTGCTGGTCCCAGAGGAAGCGGGGGATGGAAGGGGACCTTTGCAGGGGCGGTGATACTGTCCCCTGGGGGGAGGGACCAAGATCGACTCGGCTTTGGGGGAGATTTTGTTTAGGGTCTAAGAATACAAATGCCTCTAGAGCCCTTACACTGGGGGACAGATCCTCTCTAAGAGAAAACAGATGGTTTTAAGAAAAACCGCATTTTGTCCACAGACCCATCCAAAAAGTGCGAGGGTACCAGCCAGCTCCAGACAGTGTTCCAGAGAAAAACCCCCGCAAGAGGAGATGCGGTGGGCTGGCAACCAGCTGTGTGGAGCTAAGCTCTGCTTCTGTGGGTCTCCTGCCCGTGCTCGTTCTGCCGCAGCCAGGCCCCTTCCATATCTATGCTTCTCGCTCTCCCTTCTGACCTTGAAAACACACGGAAACACTCTCCCCAGCCGCCGTGCAGGCTTCGGCAGTCAAGTCCATTCACTCGAGGGGAGGGGTGGGTGGCCAGTCATGCTTTTTGCTGGAAGACTCTGTGGCAAATCAAATCCCCTCCTGATCCGAGATGTGAGGCTTCGTAGGCTGGCCAGAGAGCAGGAGCAGATGCCCCCATGGGCTGCGGATGCAGAGGCAACTCCGTATTTTGCCTTTTACGGGCCGGCCTGGGCCCGACGCCACACAGGCGCTTGGGGCATGGAGGTGGGGTGTCTAGCAGGAGGACGGATCTGAGCGGGCTGCAGCGGGTTCCAGGACGGGATGGTGCTCCCCGCCTCTGTGTGGCCTCAAGTGGGGCGAGCGTGGCCAGCAGCACCACGTGCCAGCGCCCAGGCTGCTGCACACAGCACTTCCTCTGACTACGAGTCCCTTCTAGATGCCAGCTGAGGCTCACCCAGGGCCCCAGGTCATCTTCTGTGTCGACTGGAGTGAAGGTCGCATGGGGAGTCTGGACAGAGCACGATTTCTGGGTATGTCTGTGAGGGTGTTTCTGGACGACTCCAGCATGTGTCATCAGTGGACTCCGAAGAAGAAATTGCCCTCTGACCCACCGAGGGCCTTACCAGAACAAAAAGGACGAGGAAGGGCAATTCGCCCTTTTTGCTTTCTGCCTCACTGATCGGACTGGGAGATCCATCTTTTCCTGCCCTTGGACCAGGGTGGACACCATAGGCTCCTCTGGTTCTCAGGCCTTCAGACTGAGATGGAGTTCTACCGCTGGATTCCTGGTCTCCAGCTCGCAGATGGCAGAATGTGGCAATCCGCAGCCACCATAACTGCGTAAGCCAAGCCTTCCTCATCGGTGTCTACCTACCTACCTACCTATCTGCTTACCTATCCATCTACCTATCTTGTATTGGCTCTGTTCCTCTAGAGAACCATGACCAGCACAGAAGGAGACTGCCATAGTAGCTCATGTTCTAGAGTCAGGGCTCAGACCTGGATCAAAGACACACAAAGCCAGCGCTCTTCTGACGGCCATGCTGCCCGAGAGCTGGTAAGATGGCGGCACCCACAGCAGGACCATGTCCACACCTGTTCATGGGGTTCTAGAGAGGTGTCTGAGCCTCACAGTCAGACACTGTGATGATGATGATTCTGGTGACACAGGGCTACGCGGTAGTTGCCGATGGAGCCATCCAGTGACAGAGTTATTCTGTTTCCAGTCCCCTTGGAACCATTCTGGGTCCAGTCAGGAACAGCTGGTGCGTTCGTCTTAACACCTTTCCAATGCCAGCCCAGGCTCAGAGCTTTCTGCAGACAACAGCTTTAAAGCCAGCTGTTAATAACATTGTTTTGTGTTTATTGCTTTTGTTTTTCTGTTATTTTTTTCCCCATTTGTGAAAGGGGAGACTTACTTTCCATTTTCAGAAGTGGCATGACATTTTAAAATCGTTGTATTATTTCATGAAAGATAATTGGTTTAAAGAAAACAATTAAATGAGAGGACAAGTGGTGTACAAATTTCATATAGTTTGGAAAGCATAAGCACATGACCTAGGAAGCAGTCTTCACTTTGCACCTGGCTCTGCCGTTCCCGAATCATGTAACCTTGTGTGGATCACTTAATTCTTGCTAATTCAATGAAATGATGGAAAAGGGAAATCTCCTTGAGGTGCAAAATAATAATCAATTATTACTTATTGTAACTGCTGTTGAATTGTTACATTAAAAAGTGTCACATCCCAGTCCTGCCAGTAGTTGTCATTTGTTGCTATGGCCACCGTAGGGGGACAGGGGTGTGCAGGGAACCACAGTGCCCTGATCTGGTGGGGTTGCCCTGTGAGGAGTCAGGGAACCACAGTGCCCTTGGATCCCCAGAGGCAGGACTCGCAGATGATTCATCCAATGAATGGCTTCCTGGTAGTGTCACAAGGACAATAAAATGTGATCGGCCCTTTTCCTTTCGGCTATTGTGGTGGATGTGTAATAACATCACATTGTGGTTTTAGTTTATATCTCCCTAATTGAGGAATAATGCCACACTGGTTTTTATGTGCTTATTTTTCATCTTTTATCTTATTTGATAAAGTGTCTGTTCAAATATTTTCCCCATATTTAAATTGGGTTGTTTTCTTATTATTCAGTTTAAAAAGTTCCTTTATGTATTCTAGATACAAGTCTTTTGTCAGATAAACATTTACAAATATTTTGTCCCAGTCTGTGGCTTGCCTTTCACGTTCAGAACAGAGATGTTTAAAGGGAGAAAGTTTTAAATTTTAATGAAGTCAATGTACTGACTTTTTATTGTGTAGTTTGTGCTTTCTGTTTATTTTTGTTACATTCAAGGAATTTTTGACAAATCCACAACATTAGGGTTTTCACTAGTATTTTAACGACTTTATCTCCTACATTAAGATATGTAATCTATTTCGTGTTAATTCTTGCATATGGTGTGAGGTAAGGGTTGGTTTTATTTTGTTTTGTTTTTGCATTTAGAAGTCCAACTGTTCCGGCACCGTTATGCTTTTCTCACTAAATTACTTAGCCCTTTTACTGAAAAGCAAATGATAATCTTTTTTAAAAAATAAACATATAATGTATGATTAGCCCCAGGGGTACAGGTCTGTGACTTGCCAGGTTTACACACTTCACAACAAATGATAATCTTTGATGCATATATTTGACACATGCTTTGATCTCTGCATGGGTTGATTTCTGAACTCCTTTCTGTTCTGTTGATCACTACGTGGCAATACCACACTCTCCTGATGGCTATAGCATTTGATTAAGTCTTGTAATCTATACACTCCAACTTTGTTCTCTTTGCATTTTGACGCACATTTTAAAGTAAGTTTTCTCGTTCCAACTTGCCTTTCTGCATGACGATGACTCTAGGCATTTTTGCTTTACTTGGGCCCCTGGGAAAGGTAGTGAGTGCAGCTCCTTGGTGTAAGACAACAACCAGAGAAAGATGTATTCCATATGCATATCCTGTGTCTCTGCCTTCCTCTCTCTCTCTCTTTCTTTCCCGGCACCCGTTACCCTCTAAACAGTTTACGTATTCAAGGAATACTTCTGGCAACTAAAATTCTTATTATACAGTCATGGTCTATGTCAAACATGTCTTCGTGTTGAATCTCTTTCTCTCATCTGGATGCCAGCAATCAGGATTCGCTGTGCAGATGAAGATGGCGGAACCTTACTTTAATGGGCTGGAAGACTTCCTGGCATGTTTGGAGTAAATTGTGCTACAGTCATGCGGAACTGGCTTAATGTCTGTTTTATAAACAAGGTCCAAATGCTATCACTTTGCAAAGTGTAGCAGCCAGACTCACCAGGTGACCTCTCTGTCTGCTGTGTGAGGGAACATTTTCGTCCTTACTGTCTTATTTTTCACTTGGAAGTGGAGGGAATGGACTTGACGGGATGGGGTGCAAGAGAGCTCAGGGCGGCGGCCCAGGGTGAGCGCGCACAGGATCCAAGCTCACACGGGCCCTACTTGACACAGGGCTGGGGTGACGATGGCAGAGCCGAGAGCACAGAACTGCCCTGCCAGAGGACGGCCCTGCGGGGGGAAGCCGCGTGAGAGGCGGCAGCTGGGTGCCCCCTCATCCTCACCCTCGTCCCGCGCCTGCAGGACAGTTGGCTTGGAATGCTCTGAAGACTACCTGTGACTCAGCCATCAAGGACTCAGTTTCAACCTGGGCTCATGCATTTCCTACATTCTTTTACATTTATTAGAGAAGAGATCTTGGCCTCCCTGTGCCCTTCCCACCTCCCAAACCAAACCCAAACAATAAAAACCCTCACTTCCTGAATTGAGTTCTCAGGGCAGGTTCTTATTAATTGAATCTTTTCATGAAGCAAACCTTTCTCTTTGCGGGGGATTCCTACTTTGTGCCAGGTCCTGGGCCTTGAGAGGCAAGGTGGCTGCGGTGACTGACCTCCAGGAGGGCATGGCCTCAGGAAGAGAGGGATTAAGCCATACATCTTTAAAGGCAAATGAGAGCTCGGAGGGCTAGGAGGGAGGGACAGGTGCCTCCTTGGGCTGCTCTGAGCAGCGAGGGACTACTCCACTGTCAGGGAGAGCTTCAGAGAAGAGAAGGCATTTGAGCTGAGCCTGAAAATTAGCACCCATCAGTTCTATCCGTCTACTAATGGTAACCAGCAACAATACCACTGTATCACAGGTTGGGAGCCCTTTGTAAGAGCCAGGCATCTGCTGAATCTGGAGCATCTTCTCTAATCCTCAACACATCCTGTATTGATAAAGGTACGTATAATTATTACATTATAAACAATTACGATTATACTATACATATTCTAGTTATAACATGTATAATGTATTCCATATGCATATACTCTCCTTTCTCAGATAAGAAAAATAAGGCTTGCAGAGAGGCTAAGTCACTTGGCCGAGTTCTTGGAACTAAGAAGCGTAAGAGCCAAGATTTGAACCCAGGGTCTCCTGCCAGAGCCCAAACATTGGCAGAGGAAAAAAAATCTTTATTTATGTTAAATGGACTTGTGTTAAATGCTGAGGGGAACTATTCTGGTTCTTTTAATCTGGAATGTTTCAATATTTAAGCTTCCGGGTGTTGAAAAGGTGCAGCTCAGCTTGTCCTCTCCATTGTCAAGTGCATGGCCACCAAGGAGGGAGCGCTTCTGTGTGCGCACAGACTGTGGTGGGGACCACGCACGCCACCCTAGTGCCCCTACAGGCATTCATGGAGCTAAATAAGACTTTACTGGCTACAATAACATCCGTCAGTTATCTGTGCTGTAGTGTAAACAATGAAATTCTTATTATGTACTCAGAATCCACAAAGCCATTTCCATGGAAACTCTGTTTTCATGTCATATCTTTAATGAATAGGTAATGGAAAAAATGCTGCATTTACAACTTCATTACTAGTTTAAAAAAGAAACAGAAAAGCACACGCTTGCACACACACGAACCCAGCCATAAATTTGAATTACGGTCACTGTCATGTCTTAGAGCGTGGGGGAACATCACAGAGTTTTCAAGGCTGTCAAGTTGAATTGAATGAATGGGAAAAGGGACAAAATTTTTTTTGTATTGCCAACACCCTGCCTCCCAGGCCAAAAACTTGGAGTGTGAGCCTCACTTTTGATCTCATTATGATTTTAATAATTTTGGCACTAAATAAATCCCCAGGCCCACCTCAGAAACAAGCATGTCTGGGAACGGAGAAGAAAAACCCAACACCCCCTCCTTGTTTCCTGCAGGGGCCCCAGTGGACCTGCGTCTGTTTTTGAGACAATAGGGGTCTGATTTGCCATTAAAAGATTGCTTTAACGTAGCATAAAAGATGGTCTAATTATGGCATCTAGTCACCAAGGGGAAGGAATCCATTCTTGCAACATCAGTGGAAGTATCTTAAAAAGGACATTTATGAGAATTATTAACAAAGAAATAGGTAGTCTCCATCCCGATGTTATGATCAAGACATGTGAGCTGGTCTGAAGGGACAGCTGTGCAGCGATGACATGATAGGGAAGAGGAAGAGGCCCTGAGTCTGTCTCCACATACACAACCCCCCACCATCTTCTGGAACATTCTGCTGTGGACAAGTGGACTGGTGCTTCCCTGATGCTGTCCCCACCCCTCTTCACTCCATGCCATGAATGGAATGTGCAGATGGGGTACAAAATCGCAGCCGCAGTTTGATCAGCATGGAAATATATTTAAAACCTGACACCCCCTCCATCAGTCCATCCTGTCTCCCCATCAAGTGTCTGATTGGCTAGGAAATGCTGCACATTTCCATGCACGGTCATGAATTATCCTGCCACTGAGCAGGGATGCCCAGTTAGTTCACGGGACAGCAGGTCCTTGTTCAGCAGACACCATCACTTGGAGTTTGTGATCATCTCAACAATAACTGAGCTGAGGCTCACCTTTGTCCATTCCTGGAGACAGAGTGCTTAGAAAGCCCACAGGGAAAGAAAGATAGCAGGGAAGATACATAGATCACTTCCAAGTGATGTCCATTTGTCTATAAAATGTAACTTATCTATTCATTAAAATTCTTTCCCTAAGAGCTTTGGACAGGTGATAATTTTTGTCAGTGTAACTCTAAGTACATGAAAATAACAAGGCTGCATTTCTTTAATAATACTCTGTGGATAAGAGGCTTCATGCTCTCATGCAGAAAAACATTGTCTAAGCTCCCTTCTGAACTGCTGTGTGGCCTCGGGAAATTCACTTCCCTGGGCCTTGGCTTCCTTATCTATATGTTGAATGGGAGACTGGGAGGGACAAGACAATTCCAGAGTCACCTGTCTGATGGTCTGATGCCAACACTGCCTTTGGAAGCATCCTCAGGACTCCTGACTTGGCCCAGGTCCCTGTTTGTTGTCTGTCCCCAGTGACACTGCAGGTCTTCATCCACACAAGCCCTTGGCTTCCCTGGGGGACACTGATCTGTGTCTTTGTGGACCTTCAGAAGATAAGCAAGTCCCCAGGAAGGTATTCAGTTAGGAGTAGGACATGTAGGACAAATGGGGCAGGGGTGCCTGGGCTGGTAGTGTTGGTCATGGGAAGATGAGGATGACACAGGAGAGCTCCCTTGTGTGTGTGCCCGCACATGGGTGATTTTAGAATGGAGAAATTATGAAGTAGGCTCATGGTGGGTGCCCATTAGGATTCATGACAGGGAGTTCTGTAGTCCCCCCACCCCCAGCACAAAGGTGAGCTTCTCTCTGGCAACATCCAGTTGCTCATGTCATGGGGAGGCAATCGGATGATCACATATGCCCAAATGAAGAAGATGGCCAGGAGATGTACCATGTGTTCATGATGGGTGTCTTGATGACAAGACCACGGTCGGTATTTTTTTTTTCTCCTTTAAATTTTATATATCTTCTATGTGTCCTATATGGAGCTCTAGTAATAGTGAAAAATATAACTATAGCTTTTTAAAATGAAAAATATGGAAGCCAAGGTGAGGGTAGTCACAGCTCCCTATATGTCGGATATTTCTATCTGCCAGGCTTTCTCCATGATATTCCAGCAAAGCATTCAAATCAGCTGGAGAGTCTTTCCAATTAGCTTTTTTAAAATCAGATTTTATTTTGGGTAATTTGAGATTTCAAGAGAAGTTGCAAAGATAGTACAGAGAATTTCCATATACTCTTCACCCGGATTCCATAAATTGGCCATATTTCACATAGGCATGTTAAATTTGTCAAAATTAAGAAATTATCACTGGCACCTAACTATGAACCAAGTCACAGACAGTAATGGGTTTTGCTACTTTTTCCATGAACATCCTTTTTTTCTTCCAGGATCTAGTCTAAGATACCACATTGCATTTATCCAATTAGCTCTAAAAGATTCCCTGGCCAACGTGCAGAAATTGTTCATTTTATCGACCCCATAGGGTCATGAGATGTAAAACTGTGAGATTTAACTGAAATAATCTTAAGAAAAAGCTTTGTAAACTGTAAAGTGCTGCGTTATATTGGGTAATGACGGTGATGAAAACTTCACACTGGGGCCAACCCCAGGAGCTGAAATGGAAGGGGAAAATGATCAGAGAAACTGGCATTTGTAAAGCATCTTTACTCTTTGTAACAGCCATCATATATTGTTTACTATGTATGTTGAGTTCTGGGTTAAGTGTGGACGTTGGCTTCCGGGGTGCTGTCGTCACCCAGTGCTACAAACTGGGTGGCTGACAACAACAGAAATTGAATGTCTCCCAGTTCCGGAGGAGGGAGGTTCAAAAATGAGGTGTCCATGGGGTTGGATTCTTGGTCTGTTCCGTGACTCTTTCCCAGCTTCCAGTGGGTGCCACTATCCTCGGGGTCCCTGGACTGTAGACACATGTCTCCAATCTCTGTCTCTGCCATCGCAGGTCTTCTCCGTGTGTGTGTGTGTGTGTGTGTGTGTGTGTGTGTGTGTGTCTGTGTGTCTGTGTCTCTGTCTGTGTCTCTGCCTCTGTGTCTCTATGTCCAAACTTCCCATTTCTTTTAAGGACTCCAGACATTGGAATAAAGCGCTTTCTAATCTGGTATGACCTCATCATAACTCAAGCACATCTGCAAAGACCCTATTTCCAAACAAGGTCACGTTCATAGGTTCTGGGTGAGCCTGAATTCTAGGGGGACACCCGTCAACCTAGTATAGAGCTCATTTCATGTGACTTATCAACTTTACGGGGCAGATATTTTTATTAAATCTTAACTTAGAGACAAAAAAAAAACCTGAGACTTAGAAATAACTTGTCCTGAATCCAATGGCTTCAGTGACTGTGCTCAAACACTGGTCACTGGTCTTAAGCTCCATACTCTTCACTTCCTGTGTTTCTCAGAGAAGAGTTCAAGGTCATCTTCTTGGGATGCTTCTGAGTCTTAAGAATAATTAAAAAAATATTGTTCCTTTATTCTGACAATACTCTTCTAAAAATCCACGCAAGCATATTGTGGAGCCTTGTCATGGGACCCAGTGGGCCGCCAGTGCCTGCCTTTGCAGCTGTGGCTGGGACCGTATTGGGGGTCAGGCCGGCCACAACACAAAGGACCGTGTATACGAAGAACTCAGCTCACCAAGCCAAAGAAGCCAAAGAAGACATTGCAGCGTGCCGGACAGACCAGATTCCTGAGAGCTGGATGGAGGAAAGCTCCTGCGGCTGGAGGTGAGGATGGCGTCATCATGAGACCCTGGGAGCAGGATTCGCAGAACAGCCCAGACCCCACAGGGGAGCAGCCGGGAGGAGAGCCCCACAGCAGAGACTTAGTTCTGGCACAACATCATCTGCCACATTAAATCCATGCTTTTAATTGGACTTTTATAGGTTTTATGGTTTTGTTTGTATTTAATCTTTAAATTTGTTTTGGTTTTTATAGATGTATAAAAGCTATAAACATAAGGAGATTATATCTAATTTATGTTTGCACATATTTGAGTAATGTTATAATAAAAAGAATTAAGGTCAGCTCAAGGAATTCATGAGATTTTTCTCTAGCTGGAGGAAAAACACCCTTTGCTCTTTCCTGCCTGCTGGCCTCTCTCGTGGTGGGCAGAGGAAGGGGGGTTGCCGGAGAGGGTGCTCTCACTTGCCGGAGAGGGTGCTCTCACTCGCATTAGTGGGGAGGACATGTGGTCTCGGGCAGAGCAGGTGACTTCCCAAGTGGTGTCACACAGATGGGTTGGGGAGAGCTGAGAGGACCCGCAGACAAGCCTGCGGTGGAAACCTGAGGATGGAAAGGTAAGGGGACAGCAGGCATCCCTCTCTTCTCTGAAATTCCAGCAGGACCCAGCTGTGCCACAGGGGGAATGAGGCCAACAGGAAAGGCCAAAAAAACCAAAATCAAACAAACAAACAAACAAAGAACCCCCCCCCCCAAACCCCCAAACAAAGCACCTCAAAATAAAACAAAATCTTTAAAAAACAGAAGCCTTGTTGGTGGACTCTACACCTCTTCTGCTCTATGGAAAGGCGCTGCTTCTCACCAAGTCCTGTATCCTTGGAACTCATATCAGGGATGCGTGTTTGCGCGCGCGTGTGCGTGTGCGTGTGTGTGTGTGTGTGTGTAGAGAGAGAGAGAGAGAGACCCCTTTGGCCACCCAGCCAGTGGCTTTCCTCTTCCTCCTTATCTCATATTATAACAACAAACAGCCCCTCCAGTGGGCACCAGGCTGTGTCGGGCGCTGTGCCAGTGGGGCAGTATTTCTTTGGCAGGGACAGGGAACGTCCTCAACCTCGCTAGTCTGCAAAGAAAAGCAAATCCCGCAAATGTTCAGTCTGACTTTGTTCCAGTTGGTCAGAAATCCGCCGAGCTGGTTTAGATGTCCTGAACATGCTTCCAAAGTTCTGGTTTTCTAGATAGGGTTCTAATTCAAGCCGGTGTTGAAAATTTAATTAAAAACCATGGAAAGGAAATGCAAGGAGTAAGTCAGGGAAGGTGCTGCTCGCGGGAGTATGTTGTTTCTCTTTTAAAACGGCAGGGTTTCTCTCTGATAGGCGGTTTGAGGATTTGCAGAATGAAGGACGGAGAATCAGTTTAAAAGATAAAACTGCAGAAAAAGAGGTGGGTATTGATGCCTTCACAGACCTGACTGGTCCACAACGGAAGGAAAATAGAAGGATGCAATAAATAAAGTAGCCCGGAATGTACGTACAGGGAGGTTCATCACCGGGTAGTCATAGTGCTGAAAACGAGGAGACAATTTAACTTTCTAAATCAGGGAAATGGTTCAAGCACATTACATTCACAGTCTGGACTTTAATGTAGTTGTTAAAAGTCCTATTTGAAAAATATTTAATGACAAGCAAAAATACGTGACCCGGTACCCAGCGTTAAAAAGGAGGGTTCAAACCTCTATGCTTTGTATGATGACAATATCTAGAATTGGTTAAAATGTACAAAGAAAATACTAGAAGGAGATCTTCCAATTTGGTAACAGTGACAGCAAAAGGTATGTACATGTTCATGGCTGGGGATGAGATTGGTGGTATAATTTACTTTCTTCTTTAGATTTTCTTTACTTTACAAACTTTTTGCAAGTGGGTGTCTGGGTGTCATCAGCCCACAGATGTCTGGTGATTGATGAGGTCCCTCAGGACAAGACAACAGGAGGGACCCAGGAGCCTGAACGTTCAAGAAGCAAATAGAAAGCTGTAAGAGGGAATGAACTAGAGAAGAAGCCTGACAGAGGCAGGCACAGAAGCAGAAGATCGTGATGCTCACACACGTGTACACGTATGTACCCCGCATGTATGTATATATCACATACATAATGATCAGGAAGTGATTTTGAAGATCTTCAGAATCATGGGAAATAAGAGGCATCAGGGTTACAAGTGCACATCACGAGTGGATGAAGGGCCTGGACAGTGACCTTGAGAGCCCTCACAGAGCTGCAGGAACATGGAAAGATCCAGGCTTCCCTGTCCTACAGAACCTTCCCTTCACTCCACCCCTTCCCTGATGATGCAGATTCTTGCCTTCTTCCTTCTACAGACTTCTTGAGCTTCCTACACATGCCATCTCTCCTGTGCGCCTCTATTCCTCATCCTTTGTGGTAAGCTGATCTCTGTGCTGCATCTCCACGGACAGTGTCCACCATTAGACCAGTGACGCCCTCCTGATGGATGAGAGTCATCGGCCCCAGTCAGCGTGGGCTCTGCCATAACAAGCACCATGGTCTTTGAGGAGTAAACAGTAGACATCTCTTTTCTCACAGGTCTGGAGGCAGGAAGTCAAGATCAAGGTGCTGGCAGGTTCATTTCTTCTGGGGCCTCTCACCTAGGCTTGTAGATGGCTACCGTCTCCCCATGTCCTCATATGGCTTTCCTGTGCATGTGCACACACTCCCGGTGTCTCTTCCTCCTGTAGGCCTCACCCCGAAGACCTCATTTAATCCTAATTAAATTGAACACCCTATCTCTCTACACCTCCAGGTGAGCTCCCAGCCCCCACACCCTCTTAACTCCATGGCCTCAGCCAAGGGCTTCCTCAGGTCTCCTGCTACTACTGACCATTCTCCACTCCTGACTACTGGCTGTGTGTGGTCAGAGCTGCCTCTCTACAGTATAGATCTGATCATTTTTCTCCTCCTGATTTCAACCCCTGTGGCTTCAGGATGTCACATCTGATAGCATCACACCTTGTGCTCTGGAACAATAAGCCTGTATCATACCTTGATGTGCCAAGAACCTTGTGACTCTGTTTCCAAGCATGCCATCTCTTGGGCCTAGAATATGCTCCCCTTCCCCGCTTTACCTAACAAGTTCTAGTTACTCGTAAAGGCACAGTTCAGATGTCACTTCCTCACGGAGCCATCCTCACCTGACCCAGGAGGAGTCTGTTGGTCCCTCCTCCTGGCTGTCACAGCCCTTGTTCCCCTCTCTGTTCTAGACATAAATGAGATTATCCATCTTCTTGTGCAGCCTGGACACCGGGAGCTCCTGGAAGCCAAGACCAACTTCAAAAGGCTCAGAAATCCCACAGAGGTATTCAGCACATAACAGACATGTAAAGAAGGCTAGTTGAAGAAATGTACATCTAGATGTGGCCAGGTGACTGTTTCAGGGTACAAGCGTATGTGTGTACCTCTTTATGCAGATCCAAAACATCCAGGTAAAGTGGATGATGCTGAGACACACCAAACATTTGGGGAACTTCTCCCATGATGATGCTGAGTCTTGAAAACACAGATGAGGCCCACAAATTCTCTGGGCTCAGGACTCCTTCCTCTCTCCACATTGTTTTTCTTATTCTAAAAAAGTTATTTTTATTTTTATTTTTAAAAAGATTTTATTTATTTATTTATTTATTTGTTTGTTAGAGAGAGAACACAAGCAGGCAGAGGCAGAGAGAGAATAAGGCTCCCCACTGAGCAAGGAGCCCAATGCCGGACTCAATCCCAGGACCCTGGGATCATGACCTGAGCCGAAGGCAGTGGCTTAACCAACTGAGCCACCCAGGTGTCCCTAAAAAAGTTATTTTTAATTTGCAAAATGAATAAAAGAATCATTGGAAAGAAAAATAATTGTACATAAGAAAGAAAAATCTTCACCATATCACACTTGATCGGGGAAGTAAAAAGTAACTCTTCTTGCCTTTTCAGTCCATCTAATTTCACCCCTTGAGTTAACCACTGATAATGGTTTGGAGCGTATCCTACTAGTTATTTTTCTGAAACGATATGAATGTGTAGACACATGCACTTTAAAAAACAAAATGTGATTATGCTATATGTATTGTTCTGCAAATGGCTTTTATCCCTTAAGATATATATCATTTTGGGGCGCCTGGGTGGCTCAATCAGTTCAGTGACCAACTCAGTTTTGTCGTGTTCTCAGGGTCTTAGGATTCAGCCCCACATTGGCCTCCAAGCTAAGCATGGAATCTGCCTTGAGATTCTCTCTCCCTCTCCCTCTGCCCCTCTCCCATTTACATTCTCTCTCCCGAAGTAAAATAAGGAAAATCTTTTAAAAAAATGTACATTTCCCAGGTGGTACATAAGTAGATCTTTTTCATTTTTTTTTTAAGATTTATTTATTTATGAGAGAGAGCGAGAGCATGCTCTTAAGTTGGGGGAGGGACAGAGGGCAAGGGAGAGAGAGATCCTCAAGCAGACTCCCCATTGATCATGGATCCCAGTGTGGGACACCATCCCTGGTTTCTGAAATCGTGACCTGAGCCAAAATCAAGAGTTGGATGCTTAACCAACTGACTCACCCAGGTGCCCCATCATTCTTTTTCCCAGTTGCATAGCATTTCCATCCTTGGGATGTACCATTCTGCTCTTGCAATACTACAAACTTTTGTGATGTAAAATAACATATTCGTGACCAATGCTAATCAATTATTTTGAAGGAACTGTACCACCTGTAAAGGACCATGGGCCTAAACCCTTAACTAAGTAAAAGAAAGGTGTCAAAATGCATTGTCACATGCAAAAAAATGCCTTGCCACTGAAAACAAAGACTTGTCCCCTCCCTCACCCCAAACTTTTGTTTAAATCTGTTTGGAGATCACTGATATTTGTACACTTATCAATGAAGTTTACAAAAGCTTGGAAAAAGAAATGTTCTTCCTCAGAGAATCTGTTAAAGGGGAGGCCAGCCTCATGCACCCCAGTCCTCTTTCCCACTCAAGAAACCTAAGCATAATTCTGTCTTCAATGCACTACAGAAAACTTGAAAAGATTCAGTAGATGGCCATTTGAATTGTTTGGGAATTTTTGAGTTATGAGTCTCTGGGATAGGCAAATGCTACAGGTAAATTACCAAACAAGCAAGAAGTGTTCAGAATCATTTACCTTCAGGTATATTTGTTTATAAACAGTTAAATTCAGTAGAACTATTGAATGTGACAATAGGTTTGGTGAGATAGAGAAGTCCTTGCTTTCTTTAAAAAAAAATAAGAAAAGCTCAGTGTACCACAGCAATTTGTTTTTCTTGACACAATTCCTAGAATTTGTATTGTTTATGATAAGAATATACTACTCTCAATTCATTTATAAAGTCAGCTAACCAGTGACCATGAGAAAAACAGTAGCAGGCACAATTTCAAGACTGAATTTCTTTTGTTGATGGTATGTGGGTGTTATTGAATATCTAAGACCAAAAACACACAGCTGAGCTAGGAAATATCAATGGAATTTGGCTTTTGTCATTTGTCCTAAAGAATCTTCTGCACCAGCCCCTTCCTCCTGCCTTGGTGGTCTCCTTAAACTAAGTGGGAAATTGAAGCAACATGCATTTGGTGATGAGTAGTCTGAAAAACGAAGGATTACAAACAAGTTAGAATCCCCATCAAAAAGAAGACACTGAAGGGCAGGATGTCTTTAAGACATCAGATGATGAAAAGAGATCTTTCCCGATCCCAAGAGTGTACCTATTTATAGAGTTTACTTCGAACTAGGACTCCTGCGGGTCACCTGGTCCCACTCCAATGCCTGACTTGACAAAGGGGAAATTGGGGGGCCGGCATGGCAGACTCAGCAAATTACTTGGCTGCTCAGAGATAGACATGAGGCAGTTTCAGCAGAGGGCAGAATTTGAACTTGGCAGAGAACCTGGAAGTGTAGGGGACCACAAAGAGGAGGAGTCTAAAATCTGAGTGCAAACAACATCTACACCCTTGGCTGGTTGCTGAACTGTGTGAGATGTTCTTTTAACACTTGAGTGCAAGGGCACTAGGCACTGCTGAACCTCATGCAAGCTGTCACTCATTTACTAGCTCACCTGTCAGCTCCTGCCAGGTCCCTTCAGCTTCTCTAACTCCTGGTCTAGGCTCATGTTGAGATGCAGAAGCAGCAAACAGACATGAACTGACCAGTGGGCTCCCATAATTACATAACACAGATCCCTTAGATAAATTGCATATTCCCTATCATTCCTAGTGGTTCTTATGGTTGTTTCTTTAACTGATATAATATTCAAAAGGGAAGACTAAGAAAGCTGGAATGACTATACTAATGTTAGGTGAAATAAACTGTAAGCCAAAGAGAATCCCTAGAGACCAGGACAGATAATTCATAATGGCAACAGAGTTACGACAGCAGGATGACCCAACTATTACAACTGTGGCTCCATATAATAATAGTTATGACATACACAAAACAAAATGGCAGAACTAAAAGGAGAAATGAACTGCTTCACAATTATAGTTTATTTCCACACTCCCATTTAAATATTAATAAAAAACAGTAAAGATATAAAAGACTTTACCAATACTATTAACAAACTACACCCACCTAGCTGACATTTATTCCATCTAATAAGAATGGAATGTATTTTTTTTCAAGGACACATGGAACATTTACTAAAATAAACCATACATTGGGCCATAAAATGTCTCAATAAAGATTATTAAAAATTGGAACAATACGTATTATGTTTTGTTTTGTATTATGTATCACAACAGAATTAAATTAGCAATCAATAGCAGATGATCTCTGGAATATCTCCTGAATATTTAGAAATTAAACAAACACTTCTACATAACCCAAGGGTCTAGGAAACAATTTCAAGAGAAATTAGAAAATATTCTAGACAGAGTAAAAATGAAAACACAACTTTTAAAATTAGCGAGATGCAGTTAAATCAGTGCTTAAAGGAAAATAAACACCCTTAAATGTTTATGTTAGAAAAGCAAAATGTTCTCAAATCAGTAATTTAAATTTCCACTTTAAAAAAGCTAGAAATACATGAACAAATTAAACCCAAAGTAAGTGGAAAGTGGAAAATAATGAAGAGTGGAAATCAATGAAAATGAAAACAAAAAGCATAGACAAAATAATTAAAACCAAAAGTTTGGGTTTTAAAAATATCAACAAATTTCATAAACTTCTACGTAGACTTATCAAGAAAGAAGAGAAAAGACTACATGTACTACTATCATGATGAGTGAGACAAGAGGTATTACTAAAGAGTCTACAGGTTTTAAGAAAACAATAAGGAATTATTATGAACGACTTTACCCCAATGACTGTGACAACTTAAATGAAATGCACCAATTTCTTGAAAGACGGATTATGAAAATGAACTCAAATAAAAACATGAATAAAGAAATTAAATTCTTGATTGAAATCGGTCCTACAAATAAGATTCTAGACATTTATGACTTTAGTGGTAAAGTCTACCACACATTTAAGAAGAAATAATACCAATCCCAAAGAAAGTCTTTCTGAAAATACAGGAAGGTGGAACATTTCCAAGTTATTTTATGAGGACAGAATTACCCTGATATCGATGCCAAACAAAAAAATCAGAGGGGAAAAAGAACATATGTGCCATTATCATACATGAACATATAAGCAAAAATCCTTAATTTGTTAAGAAAATGCAGCATTGGTTTATTATTAGAAAATTAGTCACTACAATCATGATAGTAACAGAATAAGAAGACCATATGATCAACTCAACAGAGGGAGAAAAAGCATTTGATAAAATTCAATTCCTAAAAGCTCTGAAACCAGCAAGACAGTGAACCATTCTCAAACTGATAAACAGAATTTACAAAAAACCTTCTGCTAATATCATATGATAAGATGATAAAATAGTGGACACTTCTTTCTGAGATCAGGAATGGTCAGAGGATGTTCACTCTTACCACTTCTATTCAACATTATACTGGAAATCCTAGCATATGCTGTACACACACACACACACACACACACACACACACACACACACACACACATGCATACAGTTTAGAAAGGAAAAAGTAAAACCATTTTTACTCTCAGAACACATGACTCTGTATATAGAAAATGATTCCTAAGGAATCTCCAAAAAGATACCAGGACTAATCTGTGATTTTAGTAAGATCCCAAAATAAAAGGTCAGTTTAAGAGTCAGTGACATTTTTATGTACTAGCAATGAGCAATTAGAAAATGAAATTTTAAAATATCATTTGCAGTATTATAAAAATTATAAAGCTTTTAAGGATCAATTTAGCCAAACATGTGTAAGACCTGTTCACTACAAACTATTGATGAGATACATTTAAAAACCAAATACAGGGCAAGATATAACATGTGCATGGATTGCAAGATTTAGTTTTGTGAAGAAGTCAATATTCTCCAAATTGTTCTACAAACTCAACAAAATTCTGATCAAACTCTTAGCAGTTCTTTTTTTGTAGAAACTGACAAGCTGATCCCCAAATCTATATGGGAATTCAAAGTATCCTAAAACAGCCAAAATGATAATTAAAGAAAAAAGTTGGAGGATACACACTACCTGATCTCTTTAGTATAAAGTCATAGCAATCATGACAGTATGGTATTGGCATAAGGGTAGACAGACAGTCCAAGAATTTTATTTATATAGTTAGTTGTTTTTGCATAAAGGGGACAAGGTAATTCAATGTGAGCTTTTGGTCTTTTCAATTCCTGGTGCTGGAATAATTGGATAGTCCTATAGAAAAAAACAAACTTCAGCCCTTCTCTTTCACCATATACAAAAATTAATGTAAGATAGGTCATAGGCTTAATGGACTTTAAAACTATAAAATTTCCATAAGTTAACATTACAGAAAAACTTTGTGAACTTTGGTAGGAAAAAAAAGATTTCTTAAAAAGGAAAAAGGAAACCCAAAAGAAAGAAAGAAACCCTTTTGCTCTTCATCAAAATTCAAAAAAAATAGAAAGGTAAGCCACAGCCTGAGAAGACATATTTGTAAAATATATATCTGACAAGGGGGATGTGTTCAGAATATATAAAGAGCTCTTACAACTCAATAAATAAAAAATAAAAAGACAACCCAACTTACTTTAAAATATCTGAACACATATTGCATGAAGCACTGGGTGTGGTGCATAAACAATGGGTTCTGGAACACTGCAAAGAAATTAAAAAAAAAAAAAAAAGATCTGAACAGATGTTTCACCAAAGGAGACCTTTGGGTGGCCAATAGGCAAACGAAAAGATGCTCAGGGAAGCAAATGGAAGCGAAAATGAGATCCCACTAATCAACCTTTTGAATGGTTAAACAACACCTGATCACCTTTCTCAAATATGAGAAAGAACATTGAGCAAGTGGAACTTCCATGTACCACTGGCAGAAATGAAAAATGGAATAGCCACTTTGGAAAAAAGGCAGTTTCACTGAGTTTGAACATGGACTTGACAAATTATTCTAACAATACCACTTCCGGATATCTACTCAAGAGAAATGAGATATGTCTATACAAAGACCTGTATGTGAATGTTCATAGCAGCATTATTTACAATATATACAGCCCCAAACTAGAAACAACCCAAATGGCCATCATATGGTTAAACACATTGTGGTTTATCCATTTGATGGACTATTACTCAGCAATGAAAAGGAAGAAGTTACTGATAGAGCCCAACACCATGGATGAGTCTCAAATACATGCTAAATGGAAGAAGCCAGATGCAGAAGACTGCACACTGTACAATCCTAGAAGACGGGCTGCAGCAGAGCCCAGCCAGCATTTGGAGGGATGGAATGTTCTGTGTCATGACAGTAGTGGAGCTTACGTGACTGGGTACATTTGTCCAAACTCATCCAACTGTACATTTTACATGAGTGAATTTTCCTCTATGTAAATCATCCTCCCCAAATGTGTCCAGAAAAAGCAAGAATAATTTCTGTACCAATAGAGACTTTAAGCAAGACATTTGCAAAAACTGACATGTTCTCCTCCCTTGTACATACGCAGTCTATCGCTTGGGAAGTGATCGGCTGATTCTTGCTTAAGACAAGAGACACTCGTCAGAGTCAATTAAGTCTGCTGTTCCATGGGGTCTCAGGGGGCTTTTCCTGCGGATCGCCCACAGCCCTGTGCAGCCGTGCTGACTCTCTTTTCTCTCTCTCCTCCAACAGCTGCAAACCTCTGGGACCTTGGCTTAGAATGAGTTGTACACCTGCATCCCTTCTCTCTTGTCTGGAATACCTGCAGGCAGGACCAACCAATGAAACCATCTTCTTTCAGCAGCTCACCAAGGGGCATTTGAACTTCCCCCGTACCTGATTTCACTGCCAAGTCCTCCTTGTCTGCTCCAAATCCCTAATGCTTCCGTTTCCACTTACTCCTTTTCTTTTCTTCTCTGAAAGGCAATGAGGCACAGCTCATAACCATCTTCTGTAAAATAACCTCTCATGCCCTTAAGGAGAATCATTCCATCATACCCCATCCTTGCACACTGAGACAAGTGTTCCTCACGGTCCATGCCTCTCATGCTCCATACAACTCCCCAGAGAAGGGCCCCCAGACCTCTGGCTGAGAGCACGCTGGGGGAAAAGGCGCTGTCTTCCAGGAGCCTAGGGTCTTGAATGGGGAGTGGGTTCTGCTACTCATCCATTGTGTGACCCTGTGGCGAGTGACCTCTCCGAGACTTGGTCTCCTCATCCGATTATTAGCTGTCAGAATATCTATGAGATGAGCCGACCAAAAGCAAATGGCCCCTGATTATCCTCATCCACCCTGTTCTCCAATCCAGAAACCTACGAACTCCCCTCGTCCCTTGGAAAGTGCTATGACTGAGCTCGACTTACTAGGTGATTAAGATATTGCTTAGACACAGTATTTTTTGAAAATTAATGAAGCAAGATAATCATACCTAGTATTGATATAGTCTTTTATTCTGTTATCTTAATTATGCTTTATGAAGCTACTATAAAACTGTTTAGTAAGATTACTGCAAATTAATTAATATTTATTGTACTCTTGGAAGCAAAGTAGAGCCTTTACATTAATCAGGTACAGTGAACTAAAGAACATTCTTCCTGAATTTGCAGGATCCGGTGCTATGGCTGCTGTTGATCTACAGCTAGATCAACCCTCCCTTCTCAGTCAGGACTGCTGAAATCAGCAGGGACTCCGTGTAGGAGAGCCGGCCTGAGCTAAGAGCTAAGAAGAAAGAAGTCACTGAGGACCTCTAGAACATGGCAAAGGACGGGGCTCCAGCTAATGCCTGTGGAAGCACCAGAGGTGTTCTCTTCCCCTTTTGTCCCTGTAATTGACTTTCACTCTTGTCCCCGACTATCTGGTTGGTGGTCTGTCATTAGCATATGCCTGTTCTTTCAGGGGGAGGGTCTGGGGTGGGCATCAGAGGTGGAGAGGGAGGAACAGAGGGCAAGTGCTGGGCCAAATGCAGCTTCTGACTTAGTGAACAAATTCTGATTTTATACCCTAACCATATTTCGTTTGCTTGACCGTTTTGGGGTTTGTTTGTTTTTTGTTTTTTACCGTCTGGGCTGGTGGGCTCTGCAACTTGGTGACCTAAGTGACTAGAAATATTTGGTGTCAGTACATGCTTTAATTCCCAGGTGCCTTGAATAAAGCATGAACATGCTTTACATACAGCCCTCCAACCCCTGCTTATTATCAACACAGTTTTTCTGTTCGAGTTTATTTCAGCATTGTTTCGCATTTAATTGTCTAATGGAATATCTCCACCAATTGAGAAAGAGAGAGAGATCGGTTATCCTACAACTAAAAGTTTACCCTGCTCCCAGAATAGGCACGTGTGGGGGTGTGTGTCGTCATGGGCACACATAAATCATAGAGAAATATTTACACAGAACCATATGTACAAACCATATTTGTCGGATTTGTTTAGGTGTTAGAATTTACCTACAGCATGGCGTCGGGAAAGGCATATGACATTTAGTAGAACAGCCCGGAGAGCAAATTCCAGCTCTAGCGCTCACTGAATGTGAGGCATCAGGAAGCGAATGTGTGTGCTCACTGTCTCAGTTTCCCCATCTTTAAAGCGAGGACAATAATGATAAACCCAACAATAATAACTGCAGCCATCCCACCAAAATTTCTTATTATATTTTCCAGGCACACAAACCAGACATTTGAAAGTGTTTTGTAAACCGTGAAATTCTGCCCGAGGCTAGTTATTGCTTCTAGATTTCATGGGAATATGGATATCCAGATTCTCAGACTGGCATTGAATTTGGTACCATTTGAATACAAAATTTCTCTGATGATTAAAAAGAAATCAGAAAGTCCATAATTTCCATCTCATACCCATTAGAATGGCTACTATAAACCCCCCCCCCCCAAAAAAAGCCAACCTAGAAAATTACAAGAATTGGAGAAGATGTGGATAAACAGGAACCCTTGTGCATTGGCTGGTGGGAATATAAAATGGGGCAGCTGCTGTGGAAAACTGTATGGCGGTTTTAAAAAAAATTAAACACAGCATTACCATACGATTCAGCAATTCCAATTCTGGGTATTTACTCAAAGGATCTTGAACAGATATTTGTAAACTGAGGATCTTAGCCATAGTGTTCACAATGGCTGAAACGTGGAAACACCCACGTCCATTGATGGATCTGTGGGTAAAGAAAATATGATCTGTCCAAGGAATGGGATATTTTTCAGCCTTAAGAAAGAATGAAATTCTGACACCTGCTACAACATGAAGAAACTTGAGGACATTTTGCTTCGTGAAATAAGGAGAGACCAAAGGCAAAGATTATGATTTCCCTTCTGAAATAGTCAGGTTCATTGAGTCAGTAGGCTAGAGGCCACCAGAAACCGGGGAAGAGGTCTATGGGGTGCGTTAATAGATACAGGGTTTCAGTTGGGGAGAATACAAAGGTTCTGGAGACCAATAACATACAATAACGTGAAGGCACTTAGTGTTACTGAACTGTGAACTAATTAAAAATGGTTAAAAAGGTTAATTTTGTGTTATGTGTCTTTTACTACAGTAGAAAGAAGTTCCCATGCTTTCCCCACCCAGATCGAGCTACTTTGACTTAACTATGGGTTTTTTAAATATCAAATTTCAGTTACCCAGCTCAGACTGGTTGTCGAAGAACTTCTTGGAATGTGACCTTGGCCGCGTGACCCTATCCCCCAGGAAAGTGCAAAATGCTTTCGCTCAGCTGTGCTAGCTCTTATTTTAAAGCATAACCCCGGTTTCGAATTTGCTTCTATGCTGTTACATAGACCCTGTGCCCTGTGCTTTTTGTACCTGTTGTACCCCCTTTTTAAAAAGGGGTTCATTTTGGTTTCGTGTGGGCGGGTTTAGTTTTGTTGGGGCGGTGGCAACTTTTGGTTGGGTTTGTTTCGTGTGTCTCCGGAGCTTTGCTTCCCCTCACAGCCTGAGAACACATTTTGCACTTTTGGTCACACCTTCGTGTCGTCCACGGTACTGACTTGTACCGACGCCTGGACCGTCTCCGCGCATTTATCGTGCGTCAGTTAAAGCTGCACTTTTCACCTGTGCTGTCGGCACGGATGACCTCAGACCTGTCTGGTTCCCTTCAAAGGCACTTCTAACTGCAAACTCGGTGGCTGCCCCATGTCTGGGGGATTTACCCTTCTCCCTTCTCCCAAGACAGAAGCCCGTGTCTGTTTCAGTCAAGACCTCTTCACAATATTCCACCAATAGGTCCCCCCTAGTCTGCCTTCAGTGATAGCATTTTCTCATTCCTGAGGACATGTCCCTCCATTTCTGCATCTGGCATGGACTCAGTGCTCTCCCAAGGCCGCCCGCTTGGGTTGGGGTGTGGGGGGCACCTGCTACCTGTGTTCACAGCCTCTCCAATCGCTCCTTCCCTTGTGAAGACTTTATCTCTGCCATGCATGACGCCTTTTTCTCTGGGTCATTGTCATCTCCTCTGCTGGTGTTGACCCTCTGCATAAAATTTCTAAACAGAAAATTGGAAAGATGAGAACATTTTTTTTTTACGTTCTTCTTTTGCAGATGACTTGGTAGCATGAAAAGTGTCTAACTCCAAAGAGAATCTCAGAATTTTAAGATGGTTGTCCTCCATTGTGAGCTAAATTCACCGTCTTTTCATCACCTTGGTGTTTAACCGTGTTAGCCTGACTGTCCCATGAGATGAGCTCTGTCTCCACCTTGCCTTACTGGCCTAGTCCCCAGCAGTCTTCATGGATGGTGGCCCTGGGCAGGGGACAGTGGCCCTGGGCAGGGGACAGCTCAGCGCAGCAGTTCTCAAAATGTGGCTCTGAGCCACATGTGGGAGTTTGGACCCGACATCTGCTGCTTGCTGGATTTTTGTTTGCTCTGTGAACTCCTTGCGAACACTGAATGCGATAATGCCTATAAAATGCCTCATGTGTAGAGTGTCATAATGTTCCCAGAAGTATTTTTGTGAGACTCCCACCACTGGTAGCAAGTCTTCCCATGTTTTCTCATTTCTGCTTTTTTCTCAAGCCAAGTCACCCAGAAACTGCAGGGAGAAGTTGGGCTGGGCAGAGCTCACTTCCAGTTCCTGCCCTGCTCTGCACCACGTTCTGCTTGCCACGCTGCCCATTGGCTCCCTCGGGCGCGCCTACTGGTGCCAGAAGCAGTGGGTGAAGGGGACTCCGACGATGCTTTTCTGGGCATCGCTGGCAGGTGAAGCAACTGGCCTAAGTTTGGACTTTCTGCTTTCGGGTCTCCAGCAACGACCATCTTCTGTCACTTGACAAACCCTGGGAGCCAGGCACAGGGCTAGGTGATGCAGAGATACCCCCAGAACCCTGGTAGCATGGGGTGGCGATAGATACAGAGAGCTTCAGAGACCCCTCAGGAGGGACAGCCCCGGAGTCTCGGCCCGAGTGAGATGGAGGGAGAGGAGGCTGCAGAGGCCCCGAGGACTTGGGATGAGGAGGGGGCACTGCTAAGGTCATGCCAGTCAGCTAAGGAACAGAGGCAAAAATGATCTGATCCAAGGGAAGCCCAGAACCAGACGGAGTTGACTGTCACTGGCTGTGAAGGGGGCCATGTAGCTCGAACACCAGCTCGAGGGTTGATGTACCCTTCCTGAGAGTGTAGCTCAGTCCTCTGTCACCAGCTGGCTCCCTACATGCCCCCACCCCAGGTAGACTTACTTCCCCAAACTGCTGGCCTCTTCCTCGGGGCTAGAGCCTGCCCAGGCATCACCCCTGCAGGTGAGCAGACTTGCTTTGAGAAGGCGATGGAAACCAGAGGGGGCCTCTCCTTGTTCCCCAGTCTCCTCCTCAGCTTCCCCCCTGCCCACCACCCAGAAGTGACTTCTCTTGGGGAACATGTAGAGGGGAGAAGAAGGCCCCTAAAATGATGTGCTCTGCTCTGTCCTCCCCGGGTATGTGGGGAGCATAGGGTTTACTGCTCTCTACAAGCTCTTTCTCCACTGGGAATTCCTGCCTGCTGCTTCCGCCAACCCCACGTCTTGGCTGTCAAGGCCCCTGACGCTCTGTGTCAGGTGCGGGTGTGTGTGGGTAACGCTCCCAGGGCTCACCAACGAGTCAGAGCTCCGCACAGAAGACCCAAGGATGCACTGAGGTTTCTTGAAGGTCCCTCAGACTCATGCTCCTTCTCTATCACCAGGTGCTCTCAGTGTGGCCTGTTGGAGCAAATGTCGTACCAGCCAAGCCCATGGGAGGTTCTCTTAACATCTCCTGCTCCCCCCCCCCCCGCCCCCCGCTGCCCGGGGCCTCCACTCCCAAGCCCCGCCCACCTTATCTTCGAAATGTCTTCAGTCCGTGCGCACCTTCCCCTCTTCCCACCACCCCCAAGCCCCAGCCACCACCTGTATCTTTCCTGGACTCCTAAGGAAGCTCCTGACGGGGCCAACCACATCTCATCTTGAACTCTCCCAGTCTGTAACCCAGCACAGAACCAGAGTGACTGTTTTCCAGTTAGAAATCTGGCCATGGCTGCAGCACTCATTCCCTTCTCCGGCTTCTGTCTGATCCCAGGACGAAGATCCAAGTCCTCGCCAGGACGAAAAGGTTGTGTGATGCCAGCTTCCCGGTTCCACCTGTCCCTACACTGTCTTCCTCTGTCCCCCCTTTAGGCCCCGATCCTTCCAAGCCCTTGAGCATCTTCTACTGGGAGATTCTGTCCCCCACGTTCACTCTAGCGCATCCTTCAGAACTCCATTCTTGTTGCGCTCCCACAGGAAAGCCCCCCCCCCCCCACTCAGGGAGGCCTCGGGGACCTGGTCGGTCACAGGTTCTCAGAGCTCCCTATCCCCATGTAGCCTGCCCCACACTGACTCACTCCTCAGTCTCTGCAACTGTTGCCATCATTCTATCTCTGTCACCAAGCTCCGAGGTTCCCTGAGGAATGCTTTGCTCACTCGGGTCCCTCCAGGGTCTAGGACAGTAGTAGAAACGCAATATAAATTAATGAATTCCTCATTATTAATTTAGAGGCCATCAAGCAGAGACCTACCAGTGGGCTCCTTAAGTGTGGAATTTAATGCCAAATTCCTATGTAATTTTAAATAGTTCTTTTACTAAAATTTGGGGAGAAACGCCATAATGAGAGCCACACCGGGGGGCAGGGGGGTACATTTTACACACATTTGCAAACGGGGAGATGTAAAATGACTCTTTCGGCCCCAATTCCCAGATTATTAATATTAACCCAAGGTTAAACCTGGAAGTCCCTTCCTTCAGGAGTGGTACTGAACTAGGTAGGAGGCAGTGCGCGAGGGGATGTCGTCCCCGCAAAGACCCCTGAGCTTCGGGACTTTGTGAAGAGGAGAAAGAAAGGAAGTTCTCACAGCCGGCCAGAGTGAAACAGAAATGTGTTTGCAGCAAGGGCTCTGGCAAATTCATTTGCGATTCTAAGATGGGGCGGAACAGACACGGAATCGGTCGTATCTATCATTAAGGTGCTAACGAGAAAACATCATACACGCATCACCCGAAAGCTGCACCAGAAAGCATCACTGTATCACTGGGAGAGGCGAGAAATGGAGTAATCAACATCAACAAAATCTATTGTTCCCAGGTTGCAAAATTGAGGGATTATTTCTACTGCAAGTCGGAATGAAACCTGTTTACATTTGTCAGCAAAATGATCACATTTTACACCATTAACATTTGGCAAGACAGAGTACCCTCCATTAGGTAATCTGCCGATGCCCCAAGCACGGATTCAGGAAAACAAAGAACCAGCGTGGTGCTGACTCGTCCCCACTGAGCCAAACCGATGAGCTAAGGCTGCATCTGGGCTACAACTCAGGTGAGGCAGTGGCATGGTGGGGAAATGGAATGGTTCATTAAAACGATTCGGGATCTGGTGACTGCTGGGAAAAATGTCACCAGGATGCATTAAATGTCAGGAGGTACTTAGGCAGGGACCACTGGCTCATTAAGATATGCATGGGGTAGCTGTAAAAGGCTCAGGGCATAGCAGTAAATAAAATAAACACCTCTCATTAACTCAAGTCTCAAGGATGGTGAGCCGGCACCATGTATTGGGCTCCAATGTCCTGTCTTGAGCCCCCCACTGCCGAATGCTGGATCTTGGGACCCCGCCTCATTCCCCAGCCTGGCTTTCTCTTGGGGATGTGGCCACATGACAATGTCCTTGAGTTTCAGTCCATCTTGGTGGCATCTAGCAAATGGCTTTCCCAGCTTCCATCTAGACTCAAAATTCACCAAATGTCTGGGAACTAAGGTCTGGTTCAAGGGGGAACCAACCTACCCCTTGGCTGTCAGATATCCTTTCCGGGGAGAGGATCCCTCATGAAATGTTGCAAGACAAAACCTGTGGCATGAGGATAGATGCAGTTGAACAGTGAGCAGTGAGACCCTGCATGTAGAGGGGGTTCCCGATGACTTGGGGACATTGTCCAACAGATCCATGAATGGTACCAAGACAAGACTAGCAATCACTCCCCCAATTTTCCCTGATGAGTGGATTTCTTGAGTCTTATAAATATGAATCTCAGAAAATATTTTGAAATATAGACACCATAAGACTTACTAAGAGAGAATCATACTTCGGAACTTGTGCTGACACATAGTGGGTGCTTGAGGCTTTATTGAATGAATAAGTGAGTGAGTAAATGCCGACCCCAAGAGCAGACATGCTACCATGGAGTCAGGGAGAGCATTCCCTCTTAATACTAAAATTGTCCTTCTTTTTAAAACTTTTTTTAAAGATTTTATTTATTTATATGACAGACAGAGATCACAAGTAGGCAGAGAGGCAGGCAGAGAGAGAGAGAGAGGGAAGCAGGCTCCCTGCTGAGCAGAGAGCCCGATGAGGGGCTCGATCCCAGGACCCTGAGATCATGACCTGAGCCGAAGGCAGCGGCTTAACCCACTGAACCACCCAGGTGCCCTCAAACTGCCCTTCTTTGCAGAAATATGACAAAAGCTAATCCACACGAAGCAAATAAATACAGGGCTCTGGGGACAGAGCTGCCACAAACATTTGTTTCATGCAGAGGCTAGTGCTTGTGGACACCAAGATTCGAGATTCGTCGGTGTAATGACTCTTCATCAACAAACACTGCCATTTCTTACGCACGAGAAGAACAGCTTCCAGTTGTCATGACTGTGCTAAAATCCAGCTGGAATCTTCTAGCTCAGAAGACTACCCTCTATACTTTTCGGGTGTAGACCTAATACTAGGCTAAAAACACCAGGCTGACCTGAGCTCCAGACAGTGGCAACGCTCTTTTCCATTTATTTGAAGAGCGTTTCTATCCTCTATCTTGTCTTCACACGAAGTATCTCTGGGAGGAGAGTGGGACAGACCTTGTCAACTCTTGTGAAGATGGAAAACCGATACTCTAGAAGCTCCACAGCTTGGCCTCAGTGGTCTGGGGGCATGGGCAAGCCGGGCAGAAGCCCCCACTCTTCCTCTTGGCTCTGACTGAACCTAGCAGGAGACCCAGCTCCCAGCATTCCACCCAGACAGCAAATTCTTCCCCTTTTGACCACGTGTCTGCATATTCTGCCTAGAAAATCACCCTTCCCCCACCCCATCCCCATATTCTGTGGGTTGAGAGCATCACATCTCAGCCTAAGCAAAATTTCCAGAGAGGCACCCCGTTCAAATTTGTCTTACTCTTCATGTCCTTCTCAGACCTTAAAAACTCTGCAATGACATATTTGTCTCTGTGTTTACTTATTAAGATCTGCCTACCTCAGGGGCCCTGAGCCGCACGTGGGTCAGAGGCCCTTTCTGGTTTGTTCCCCGCTGTAACCTACTTCATGTCGGTGGCCCCTCTGCACTGTGTCTGTTATTAAGTTCCGTTTCTGGGCCCCAACCCCAGCCTTCCGTACTCCTCCTCCAGGGATGGGGGCTGAGTCTCAGCAAACTCAGGGCTCCTCTGCCAGCTGGTCCCAGTTGGGTGCAGGAAGGCAGCCTGGGAGGGAGGCAGGGCCAGGGAGGAGAGATTCACCCCTTTTTGCTGCTCTTCCTGCCAAAGTTTCCCTAGCAGTTTCCAGGGGTTTTTTCTTTCCACCTGCTCATTGATCCCCGTGGGCCCTCACTCCCCAACTAAGAGGCATAGATCCCAGCTCTGTAGGGTATCCCTGCCAAGGCCATGGGTCATATAATATCTAATATATCGTATATTATGTAGTATACATCATCTGGTATTTATTGTATAATGCCACATATTATATAATTATAAATATATAATATGTAATATAAATATAAAATATATATTATATGCAATATGATTTACAGTGTATTTTTTATATATGCCACATATTTAACAATTTCAATCTTCCCGCAGCCCTACCTGGGAGGTGGTTGCTTTCAACAGTTTCTGTTTGTGCCCCCCTTTCGCCTCTGTTCTCCCTTGCTGATTCGGACAGCTTCTCACCCTACATTCTCTGTGTTACAGTCACTGATGTCGCTTCCGTTTACTTGACTGGGCCCCTGCTGAGACAATGGCCCTAGTCATCACCATCATGGCCAGCATTTCCTGAGCGCTGATGACCCACCAAACACCGTTCTGAGAGTTTTCCGTGGTTCCGGCGAGCTCTCCAATCCTGCGAGGTCCGCAGCCGATTCCTGGAAACCTACCAGCGGCGATGGAGGAACAGAGAGATGTGGTAAATTGCCCGAGATTTCAGCCGGTGAGAAGCGGAGTGAGCCATGCTTCTGAAGGAGTGAATGAAGGACAGATGGTCCAGCCAGGGACCACAGCCCTGTGTGTGAGCGAACGTCAGGACACACCGCTGTGCCGTGTTTGACCTTGGGTCCACGTCCCCCGGCTCTCAGAAGCCTTTCAGTTTGCTTTGGTCTCCAGTCTGAATGTTTCCGGGCACGGGATGTTCGGCTCATTCTTCGAGAGCCGCTGAGCTGGACAAGGAAGGCCGCCTTCCCTAGAGCCCCTCTCCTTCCCCGTCTTTGCCTGCCGTGGTCGCCAAACCCCATAACCCAGATGCAGCCTTAGCTCCCCCCATGGGGGGCGGAAGCACCTGCGGCGGTAGGAGTCTTGCCAAGATGACCCCGGGTGCTAGCAGCAGGGGTGTGGGTGTCCCCATACTGCAATGTCTTCTGTCCATGAGACACTGAAGGGGCCTGGGAAAGCCAGAGTGCTTCCTGAGCACATGCCTTAGGGACAGGAAGCTTCAGGCCCACCATGGAGAGGAGTTACCCTTTCGGCGTGGTGATTTTTTGAGCTTTCTTGCTGCGCTCAGGTTGAAGGTGCTGGGGAATGGGAGAGGCTTTCTTCTACTCTGCAGGATAATTACTTCAATTTCCCTCACTCACATGGATGTTTAATTTTATAACATTGCTATTGGGCCCAGAAAAAATCCCCCCAGAGCCCATTATTAACATCCTGAAAATGGAAAGCATAATCTCAGAACAAATAGCTAAAATAATATTGTGGCAGGGTTTTATTTTTGCGTCGTGAAGAGGGAACACTGAGCGGTTGTTCTCTCTCCGTTTTCTCCTGGAGTTCGGTGTGCCAGAACAGAGTTCTTTGGAAACAAAGGAAACTGAACTGAAGCGGGCAGGAGGGGCTTGGCAGTGGAGACCGCATTTCCTTCCAGGCTTTGGGTCATTATCATGCCCTTTCGAGGGGAAGCCCGGCCTCCTGCACCTTGCCTAGGTGTTCCCGTGTGGGGCTGGGTCTGTGGATCGTCCCCCATCCGTTTTGCCTCTTGTGCCTGCAAGCCCAGAATCAGGCAGCTCAGCCATCCTGGAAAATGATCAACTTGTTGAGTTCATGGCACTCTCAGCCACCCCCTGGGCTGAACACTGCACCCACATTATCGAATTTTTCGGGACTTTTGGGCTGGCCCATAATTTGAGACACCATTTCTTGGCACCCAGACTGGGGGTTTGGATTAGTCACACCCCAGGGCCAGGGGAAGCTTGGTTCCCACACCACCCTGAAATTAGAGCCAATGACAGTGACCTTCCTGTCACCAGAGCCCCCTGGCTCGCAGCTGAATGGGTACCAACGGGCTCCACACCCATTGCTTTGTGGGTCACCGTGGGTTTGCTGCTGGGCTTCCCAGGCCTTCTTTTGCCCTAGGAGCACGTGGGTGCTCAGCTCGGCATCCATCCTGCAACCCCAGCCGCCAGGGCAGGACCCCAGCGCTTGACGCATCGCTGCCCAGAAGCTGCCCTGGCTTGGCAGTCATCTCGAAGTCATGCATTTATCAATTTATTGGTACAGGAAGCTCTCACTCTGAGACTTATTCAGAAACACGTCTTAAAACCATCATCCAGGAATGCAATTTAAATTTTAAATAAACGCACGAAACAGTGCACCGTGAACCAGGCAACGATGTGGTGAGCTTAGGAACTGTGCGGGGGACCTTCGAAGGATGCAGAAGCCTGGGCAGAGGGACTGCCTGGGGTGTGGAGGCACAGAGAAAGAGTCGGGCCGACTGGGTCACAGGACTAATGCAGATTCCCGCCACGATGGTAAGTTCCGTGTTATACACTAATACATTCGATGCCGAGTTAAAGGGTCCTCTCCCTCCTCCGCAGCGGCCCCTCCTCCCGCTCTCCCTTCCCCAAAGCCTCTTCTACGCACGCTTCAAGCTTTATTTCATCCACTTAATGCACTCTGCTCTGTGCTCAGGTACTTAAAATCTCCCATTACTATCACTCTGGCTCTTTTACGGCTTTTTTTATTTGCTCTATCATTTCACAGTCCAGTTGTTCTTTTCGGTCAGGTGGACTATAAAATACTCCGATAACAAGTTCACTCTAGGAGCCGAAGCCGGGCTCCATCCATAATGACCGCAGACGCTTCTAGGACTAGCGTGTCCCGAATCAGCACTTTCAAAAAGCTGCACGTTCCCTTCCTACCCAGAGAACTGCTTGGTCTTCCACACTCTTCTGTGGGCTGCTCTGAGGGTATCTCCTTTCTTGAGAATAATTTTTCTTTTTAGTAACCCAGCCTTTGTCACCCTTGCTTTTTAATTACCTCTCTTCTCGAAAGGTATTCGAATCTATTGCTGGGCATTTAATATTTTTCCCTCTATGTTGACATTCGTAAAAATGATATAACGTCGGTGATCTAGCTTGCTCTGTGGAACGTCTTCATTGGCATGCTACCTTTGTCTGTACCTTCCCCGCATACCTTTATAGGTTCTGTACCCAGGTGGGGAAGGACAGTGGCCAAGAGCATCGCCCCGGGGGTTCAGTGGCCTGTGGGTCCACCTCAGGCCATCTGGTGGGTGACACTGAGCCTCTCGGACATGGGAATCATAATAACAGCTCCTCCTGCCGGGATGATCCTGACGATAGAACGAGATGCCCAGGTAAGCACCTTGTATGCGTAGGTCTTACCACAGTGGGTCAGACTGAAGGGTTTCTCTCCCCAGGGGCACATCTCACAGGTCAGTCCCATCTGATGCTCTTCTAGCCTCCTTCTCAACCAGAAGTGGCCCAGCAAAATTCACAACCCACCATTGCTGCTGCCCGACCCAAGGCCAAACCTGCACCAGCCAGATGTGGCTGGTCTCTGGAGTGTGGGAGTGTGGGCATTCACTCACTAATTCAGACCCCACATGATTTTTAGGCTTGTGTCCCTTCATTTCATTAATCCATTCATTAATCTTTAAAGTTTATTTTCTAAAAACATCTCCATGGTTCATAAAATCAATAGAAATCTGGTATCAACCAGACCAAATTCCAGAGTATTATTCTTGCTATCTTTCTTTAAGATATTTTTAATTATCGGGGCACTTGGGGGGTTCAGTCGGTTAAGTGTCCGCCTTGGGCTCAGGTCCTGGGATTGAGCCCCATATCAGGCTCCCTGCTGGGGGGGGGGGGGGCGTCTGCTTCTTCCTCTCCCTCTGCCCCTCCCTTCCCACTCATGTTCACTCTGTTCTCTCCCAAATAAAAAAATTTAAAAATCTTAAAAATTTGTTTTTAAAGTTACATCTTAACTGTACACAAGGTGTATGAGGCAAAAAGCGAGGTGTAGGGCAAGTACTCTTCATTTGTAAAACCTTGCAAGGTAGGTGTTATTTTCACCCATTTTACGGGTAAGGAAAACCAGGACCCGGAAAAACGGAAAGTCCTTGCAAGGTCAGGAAGCTGGAAAGCAGCAAGATGGGATGCAGGCTGAAGCTTGCCTCCTGCCTACCACCTCCCGAATCTGCTGTGCAGGGAGACGTCTGCCTCTCTCACCGGCCATGATCCTTCGTGGTTTCACTTAGGCTGGCCCCTCACTTCCCACAGCTACCTGGAGTCCTGAGACCATGGGTGAGAATGTGCTAGTGGATCCGAGCAGAGCGTTGAAGAGCCTGGAGGGCCAGTTCTGGGTATGATGGGTGGAGTATTTATTATCTGCAATCATTCTTCACATCGAACTCCTGCCATGTTGATTATCGACTGGAACGGAATATGGCTCTATCTAATAACAGCAGTACATTCATATCACATAAATCTCATTTTGCATAAGATTTGGGGAATTTTTCCTCTCAACTCATCCAACTAAGAATAATAACCTAAAAGGGAAATGATTCTCTCTTCCATCTTATTTTTCTCCCAGATACACAGTGTCCTTTTCCGAATGGAAAGCACCTTGAAAATAATGAATGAATTTATCAGTAGGACATGAAATCTACTTATTATCTCAGGTAAGTATATTTATTTATAAGGGACCTCCATCCATCTCCAAAACTGTTGGAGGTGATTTATGGTAACAAATATACAGACGCCAAGATCATATGACAAGTAAAAAAAATGTAAAGACTGTCCACGTGGAGAGGGACCTAGATACTCAGCCCCGTGAGAGCCTCCTGAAAGTGCGAGGTCCAGTGGTGATGGATCACTATGGTGCCGGTCATCGCACCTGCCACTTGCTACCACATACTCTGTCCCAGTTGCTTCATATATGCTATTTCACTGAAGAGCCCTCCAGCCAGCTCGCGGGTGGGTGTTTCTGTCCCTGGTTTCAGGATGGCGTGCCCATCAGTGGTGACAGTAATTTGCCTGGTCCCTCAACTTCTGAAGGCCAAAGAATGTTCTGACTGTGGGATTGGCTTATACAAGCTTCACAAAACTCTCCTCTGTCCCCCACATGCCAGAAACTCAGCCTTTCCAGACTCCACTTCTTGGACCACTTGATCCTTCCCCTGCCTGTTCTTGTGGCTAAAACATCTCCTGGGACCCCTTGTTTATCTTCTGGCCACTCCTCTGGCCTTGCCATTTTTGGAGGCTGCCACACTTCCTGTTCTGAGATATATCCTGAGATAAAGCTAGCATTGTCTCCTTTGGCTACGGGACGGTTCTGTCTAGCACTTCCCATGCCTCTTCTGAGCTGACCTGATTCTCAGCACCCAGACTACCCTCCTGTTGGCCTCCATCCTAGTAGGCCTTGGTCTTAACCCACCACCCGGCCATAGCCTTGCCTTATTCCATGTATCTCCCCAAACCTTCAATCATGTGTTGAAATACTAACACCCTATGGGATGGTATTAGGAGGAGGGCCTTTGGGAGGTGATTAGGTCAGGAGAGTAGAGCCCTCATGAATGGGATCAGTACACTTACAAAAGAGACCCCAGAGAGACCTCTCACCTTCTTGGCCATGTAAAGATACAAGAAGATGGCAGTCTGCAACCTGGAAAAGGGTCTCACCAGAGCCCGACTGTGCTGGCCCCCGATCTTGGACTTAGTCTCCAGAGCTTTGAGAGATAAATTTGTTTTTTGTCTTTTTTTTTTTTTTTTTTTTTTTTAGAGATTTATTTATTTAATTTGAGAAAGAGAGAGAACCTGCATGTGCACACACAAGTGGTGGGGTGGGGGAGAGGCAGAGACTCTCAGATAGATTCCCCAAAGAGCACAGAGCGGGATGCAGGGCTCAATCCCGCAACCCTGAGATCATGACCTGAACCAGAATCAAGAGTCGGGCACTTAGCCGACTGAGCCATGCAGGCGCCCCACATTTCTGTTGTTTATAAACCACTCAGTCTGTGGTGTTCTACTGCAGCAGATCCAGCTGACACACTGTCCATCCCTCCCCATTTCCATGGGACCACCAGCTCTCCACCATTGCCCCTGGGGGACTTGCTTATTGAGACATAACAGAGCATGGATTGAATGACTGAGTAAATCACTAAGAGAGGGAATAGATGGGCAGAAATCTTGGGCTCTGCCTAGGAGGGCACAGCCGACACCCAAGTTCACACCTAGTCCAAGGTTGTCAGTCTCTAAGGTTTGGGCTTTTTTCTCTGCACCCCGGCCCCCTTGGCATGCTGTGAGCTCTTGGGCCACCCATAGACCCACGCAGCTCCAGGTGTGTTGTACAGGTCTCCGTCCACCCTAGATCCCACGGGGCTGGTGTCTCCTAGAGCGGAGCGAAGTGACAGCCCTACTCTCCCTTTGCTACCTCCATGCTTCGCAAAGCCTCCCTGGCAGCAGAGAAGTCTAACCCCTGCCATTCCAGAAGGCTCGCCATGCCCCAGTGCCCTCATTCCTACACACGGACCTATCCGCTGAGCTTCCGCCAGCCGGTCCTCTCCGGAAGGCTGCAGGGCTCAGAACAGGACCGACCTTGGCTCTCCTCAAGTTTCAGAGCTGTCTCTCCCCTGGAAAGTGATGGAGTATTCCCTGAGAGTCACACTTGGCTTCCTTATAATGCCCATTCAATACATTGTTTTGATGGAAACATCACAAATCCATTTTATGAAAGCCAATGATATTTGCACCCAAGAATTCAATAATAGGACATGAAATTCAGGGAAAGAAATAATCAAATTGTCCATCCAGAGTGGAGTTAAAATTGTCATAAACATTGATCCTTCGTTGCAGGGAACAGAAATAATAAACAGTTGCTGAAACGGCATTGCTGCAGAGATTTCATTCTCTAATTGTCAAAAAGCATTAAACATCAACTATTTATTTTTCAGGAGAAGAAGCAAAAACCGACTTCAGTGCATCCCTTCACCAGAGGTTGTCCTTAATTGTCATGCATAGATTGCAACAGAGGTTACTGAGAAAAATTGTTTGCATTTATTAATCAAAAGGAGTCAAAGGCACACAAGATATCATCAAGGCTCCCTTGTGCTGGGGGGAGGCTGACAACTAACATTCCTGATGAAGTGTTTGCAGAGTGTTTGCAAGCTGTTCAGAGCCTTTTTTCTTTGCAGGTGCAAACCTTTCCATCGGAAACATCAAAGAAACAATTGAAAATTAAACATAGTAAACATCACGAAACAGGTTTCAATCTTCCATTTTTTAAGACAATGGGAGAGGTATAATTAATTTCAAAGCAATATTTGTGTTCTTTCGAAATTCATTTGTGCACATTAGCTTTTCATTAGTTGTGTATGAAGCTCTGTCGCTCCTCTCTTTTGCCCCTTTTGTTTTTTAAAAATAAGAAAGTTGAACTACCCCCGAGATGTCTTTTGCGCCCAAGCATCCATGCATAGATAATTCTCTTGCTCGGCCTATTTGATCAGTAGAATAAGTCAGAACTGCTCGGGTAAAGTCGGCAGTAGGAAAATAGGTTAAGGGAAAAAGACCTCCTTTCTGGTAGTGGTGAGAACTTCAGAAGCAAACACAGCCTCCCTGACTTTTGCTACTGAATAATGTATTTTAATGTCCTCATTGTAGGTATCTGTTAATATGTTGGTTTTCTTTAATTGCTCTCCCCGCACCCACGCCATTTGGTTTTAAACTCATTTCCACGCAAGATAAATGAAATGAAAACATAGCCAGCATGTATTATTGTGTTTGAGCTAAATGTTAGAAGCATGTTTTTTTTTATATATTTTGTTTTTAACCGGTATCTGACTTTTGGACATTATATTCGACGAGTTATATTTTCCTGCATCATCTGAGCTACATACTAATAACCTCTTCCCTTAAGGTCTATTAATTTTATACATCCTGGACAGGAGATCGACTGTCTCAAAGAGTATGCAAGGTCACTCACGTTAATAAAAATATAGCCTTTTATTGTGCTCCATAAAATGGCACAATGTAACATAAATTCTGCATGGGTATTTTTAGTAAATAATAATGCTAAAGCTTTTGATTGAAAATACTTATTGAGTTACTTGTTATTTTGGTTATTATTCAAGTATAATATATATAGTTATTTTATTTGTATTTAAAAACCCTTGGGGCACCTGGGTGGCTCAGTGGGTTAAAGCCTCTGCCTTCGGCTTGGGTCATGATCCCAGGGTCCTGGGATTGAGCACTGCATCGGACTCTCTGCTCAGCGGGGAGTGTGCTTCCTCCTCTGTCTCTGCCTGCCTCACTACCTACTTGTGATCTGTCTGTCAAATAAATAAATAAAATCTTAAAAAAAAATAAAAAAAATAAAAGCCCTTAATTTATGTGGGTCCAGTGGGTGGGGAATGGAATATTTGCTAGAGAAAATTCAGTATGGACTCCTCCCTCCAAATGGGCCTTAACCTGGGACTGGGGGTTGCCTTGAGCTATATTTGAGGCTTGTTCTGTACACATCAGGTACAACAGGACAGGCATGGCCTGCCATTTTCACAGGTATTTATGGAATGTCTATTGAAATGTGCTCATGAATATCACTTCCCTGCTCTGCTGTAGCACCCCCTCTTCCAAAAGTAAGTCTGAATGAGCAATAATTTATTTTAAAATCACTGTTGACTTACAGTGTTTTCAAAAAGCTGTAACTGGAAATCCATAAATATTTTATTTCACTGACTTGAAAGCAACAATACAGGACTGCTCCTGTGTCCCCCCAGCTCAGCACTGAAATGGCAGGAAAAACTGACACAGCAAAAATACAAAGTGTCACCCAACTGAGAACCACTGAGAAAGTCCATAGATTGCCTGCCCCAACAGCTGCAGCCATGAAGACACACAGCCACATGTATGTGGTTCCTTGGCTTCCTCTCTCGGATTTGGGGATGTGTTATTGTCTCTCAGATCCTACCCCTCTGCTGGATCTCAGTTACAGAGATCCCAGTGACCACCAGCAGAACTAGTGAGCAGCCCAGCAGGCTCATGGTTGAACTTCATACCCAAGGGAAAGAGAAGAAGGGTTCAGCTTGAGACAAATCCACCTCTCCTTGCTTTAACTCTGGTCTGTTTCTTTTGGTTGAGAATGCAGCCAGATCTGAAGGAGAATAAGCCACGGATTCTGGTCGTTAAGCCAGGATGAGAAGTTTCAAGCTTCTCCACCTTACTGAGAAAGGCAATGACTTTGAGACTTTTCTTCTTCAAAAAGCAGCCACAAGGTTTGCATTTTCCCAAGAGTGGTATGAAAATGCCCTCTAATTCCTTTGCTGCTTCTGCTCTCCCCGTTGTGATCTTTTTAACGTGAGCCCCCGTTTTGCTCAAACAGCACAAAGAAAGCAGAGAAAATCAGCCACAGAACCAAAACGCCATTTTTTTTTAGAAGCTTACTTTATCACTTTATTATAACGTCTGACCGCGAGCCATGCTAACTTCTCAGATAAGGGAAAGCCAGGGTCTTAGAGAAATGAGGAAAAACCCAAAAGAGAAATCTTCAAAAGAGTAATTTTTCATGCCTGGAGGGCTCCCTTCAGGTGTGTGTCACCGGCGTGTCACCTGCCAGAGGGCTCAGATACGCCTCTCGCTAACTCCGCGGGCTCCTCCGACTCAGGCCACTTACATCTTCACCTGATGTCATGTTGAAACATCTGCCGAGGTCCCTTGGAACGGCCCCGGGTTCCGTGTCAGCCTCTCTGCAGCCAGCGGCTGTTAGAGAAAGTGCTCACGTGCCCGGGTAATTGACCTGTCCAGGACGACCTGCGTGCGGGAGGCAGTCGGGAGGGGCGGCTGGTAGGGCATCTCCATCCCGCCAGGCTCCCCAGACAATCGGGTGTGCAGCCTCCCCGGGCCCTGCGCCCAAGGTTAAGTCGAGAGTGGCTCCGTTTATGTGCTCGGTCAATCACTTCAATGACTTCTTTTCAAAGACTCCTTCAGAGAGGAGAGAAGTGGTTCTGCTCAGATGTGGGGTCTAAGTGTCTTCGCTGAGAAACGCTGCCTTTTTCTTCCAAGAGCCCAAGGCCCCGTGTGGATGGAAACATACAAATTCCATTTTCCGTGGAGCACGGTGATTTGAACCGTGATGAAAGTCAAAGTGTAGAGCATCCCCCCAAAATGTCGTAGGCCTGCTGAGACTTGAGAATGATTACATTCTGGAGAGATTAAAATTTCTATTCAAGTCAAATTAAAAAACACAGAATTGCTCCCTTTTCATGGTTCTAAGATGATTTGCCATGTGACCAAGGGGGGAATATGTTCATCCCTTCATTTTGTAGCAAATAGTTATTGATTCCCCACTGTGTTACAAGTCCTGGGATAATTTCTAGATGTAAAGATAAATATACAGGGGCTGTCTTCTACTTTTTTAAAGAAGATCTTTAAAATTTTATTTATTTATTATTTATTTATTTGAAAGAGGGAGGAGGGAGGAGCAGAGGGAGAGGGACAAGCCGAATCTGCACTGAGCATAGAGCCTGAAACAGGGCTCAATGGCACGACCCTGAGATCATGGCCTCAGCCGAAATCAAGAGTCAGATGCTCAACCGACTGAGCCACTCTGGCACCCCTAAGCTCCTTCTTCTTAAGTGGCGTATGTCTCCGTGGGGAGATGAATAGACCAGCTGGAGGACATTCATTTACAAGCATCACTGAGCAGGTGAGGCACTGGGGACTTCACTGGATGACTTGGACCATGTCTGTGTCCGTGGGGCACAGGTGTCCTGCAGGAGACACAGACATGAGACAAAGGATCATATAGTTATTTACTGATGACTGTGGCTGGGGCGGTGAGTCTGTGGTACAGGATGTCAGTCCTAGTGCAAGGAGCCAGAGGATGCTTTGTGAAATGATGACACACGTGACAGCCACAGAGCCACCAAAGAAAAAAAATTAAGAATTATATTTGAAAAAAAAGTGACCGTTCTGTGAAAAATCAGAACTTTACTGAGTGTCCGTACATTTCTTGTGTGGTTTAGTGTTATCTTTGTGTTTCTTTCCATTTTGCAAGCACGCACCACCAGCATTCCAGGGTTTTAAGCTTCTGAAAGTCTTGCTCTGGTTCTGGGCTGGTCCTGAGCAGAGACCAGAGAAGAAACAGCCCCAGGGACCAACTCAAGGATTCTGAGCATCGCTCTGGGGACGAGAGAGTTTTAGGTAGCCAAGTGGTCTGTCAGATTTGCAGTTTTGAGACCCCGTTCTGTTTGGTATGTTTGGGGAAGGTGGGGTGGGAAAGGGTAGAAATGCAGGGAGACTGGTGAGCTGGCTTCACAAAAAGTCATAATAATTAACTACTGTTTACTGAATACTTCCTCTAGAAACGGTCCAGGGGGAGCCAACACGAAGGGCTGCTCAGTGCTGGCAGGAAAAGGTCCAGGGGGCAGGCACAGGCAGGAGGCACTTCTGGGTCTGAAGAAAATAATTAGCTGTTTTTGCAAGGCAGACTGTCTGAGGCAGAACTTTCTAGGCAGAGGGAGAAGGGTGTGAGCTGGAGGCATCGTGCGGATGGGAGGGAACTGGGGATGGCAGTGCAGGCGGGACCTGGGGGAACCAAGGTCCTGGGATCGAGCCCCACCCCGGGCTCCCTGCTCAGTGGAGAGCCCGCTTCTCCCTCTCCCTCCGCCCCTCCCCCTGCTCGTGTGCTCTCTCTCACTCATTCGCTCTATCTCAAATAAATAAATAAAATCTTAAAAAAAAAAAAAAAAAGAACGTGAAGGTCAGCCCTGCAGTTGGGCAGACTAAGATGTTCCCAGTGAAATATAAGCCGCGTTTTTAACATCACGACAATATTGCGTTCATTTTCTATCCATGGCCATATTTGAGCCCAGAGAAGACTTCTGTGTGATGATTCTAGGGGATTGCTGCTCTCTTGCTGATGACAGGCCACCCCACTTCAGTCCACCCACCTCTAAACAAGGATTAATAAGATACCAGTTGCTGATCTGCCCCCCAGTCGTCACCGCGTCCAACTGGAGCTGGTCTCCTTTCCCCCAATCCCTCCTTAGACCATCGAGCGTGAACCCCCCTCTTCCTGTTGAGATGATCCCAAAGTTCCTGGGGATACATCCTCCCTGGTTGCATCAAGCTAACAGGCCTAGACCTAGTGCTGCTGACTGCAGGAGCGTCCCTGGTCTAGGGCCGGTGGCTCCCACATCCTCGATGCGCGAACGCTGAGGAGCGGGACACTCTGTGGGGCCTGGGGGCTGGCCAGCCCGTCTCAGCTCCAGTTCTATGACCGACCAGCTGGAGAGCTTTTGGAGAGTTACGCGAGCTCTCTTAATTTCAGCCTCCCTATCCATAAAATGGGGATGATACCACCTTCCACCTGGGGTTGTTAATGAGGGCAAAATGCTGGAACGCACTGACCAAGCTCTGCATGCGGCGCACAGCGAGGACGCCACGCCTGGGAAGTGGGACATCATGCTTCGAGTTTCTTCATATGTCTGGTGGCCGTGAAACAAGGCTCTACACAGTAAACAAAATTGGGATTTTTCCAAACATTAGTTTAGAGACCATATGAATGGAATCTTCTGGGAGTCTAGGTACCCTTCACCCTGAAAGCCTTACTCTTTCGACTAATACAAAAAAGATAGGTTCGTAACAGAGAGAATGAGGGGTGCTCATGTCGAGCATGGGAGGCTACCGCTAAACCTTAAGACCATGTCTTTTTTTTTTTTTCAGATGGCTGAATTCCTGCGTGATCAATTACTACTGTCTGAAAACCCTTCCAGATGATCCTGTGCGCCGTCTAGTACGTGCCTCAGAAGAACTTACCTCCACAGTAATGCGTATGGCACAACCAATTTATGCGAGCTCAAATTCTCCGGCTCAAATTGACACCGGCTCAAATTCTCCAACCCCTGCCCCACCTCACCCAAAGGAAAAGTCTGTGCCATGTGGAGTATCAAGATTGTTGGGGTCTGATGAATGGACTGCACTGACCCCCCTGGATTTGGTGGGTTTCTCAGCCCATAAAAAGCTGATATTGAGAAGGGGCCCGTCTCCTGTTGTCCAACGTGTGACAGACTCACTGTTTCTTGGAAGAAAGTCTGTTATGGACTAAATGTGTTTTTCCCCCAACCGCCCCAAATTCATACAATGAAACCTGACCCTCAGTGTGATGGGGGTGGGAGGTGGGGTTCTGGGGAAGTGATGAGGTCACCTAATCACTGATGGGAATAGTGCCCTTCTGAGAGGGACTCCTGAGAGCCCCCTCGCCCCTTCTGCCGCCGGAGGACACAGCAAAACATCATCGATGATCCCGGAAGCAAGTTCTCACCAGTGACTCTGTGGGTGCCTTGGTCTTTTTTTTTTTTTTTTAAAGATTTTTATTTATTTATTTGACAGAGAGAGATCACAAGTAGACATAGAGGCAGGCAGAGAGAGAGAGGAGGAGGAAGCAGGCTGCCTGCTGAGCAGAGAGTCCGATACGAGGCTCGATCCCAGGACCCTGAGATCATGACCTGAGCCGAAGGCAGCGGCTTAACCCACTGAGCCACCCAGGCGCCCCGGGTGCCTTGTTCTTGCTTGGACTTTCCAGCCACGCGAACTGTGAGAAATAAATACCGTTTTTTTATAAGCCCCTGGTCTGTGGTACTGTGTTAGAGCAGCCTGAATGGAGTCTCCTCCAGAATCGAGAGCCAGAAGAGGTAGTTTTACTTATTTTTATTTCTTTACATTTTTTTTAATGTATTTATTCCAGAGAGAGAGAGAACGAGCAGCAGGAGAGGCAAAGGGGGGGAGAACCTCCCGCAGACACAGGCCCGCGTCCCGCAACGTCGGGGTCACAGCCGCAGCTGAAACCAAGAGTCAGACGCTCAACTGACTGAGCCAACCAGGCACCTCCTGAGGTTGTTTTAAAAAACAAGTTGGCATCTTGTCCCTGTTTTACTCCATATTAAGTTATAATTGAAATACCCAGTGACATTATCCACTGAAATTCACCCGCAAGGCTATCGTGTCCTTCAGCAGCCTCCGACTTCTTCCAGACTTTTTGCCTCATGCTACCCTGTTGGGGCGGATGTGTCTGAGCGACAAAGTACTGGAGCCCCAGATATCCAAAACCACTTCAACTGAGTTCTAACGTGCATGAGACAGCTTCTCCGAAGTGCAGTCCTGGACAAAAAAAGGCAGTATACAAACACCAGCGATGGAGGCAGAGAGAGAAAATGCTGGAATACACCTGTGGGCTAAATTTCAAGGAGACTGTTTTGCAAAAGGTGCTGTTGCTTCCAGATTCCCATTTGTTCCCTCAAGACATATTTCTGGAATAAAATGTATTATTTCTTTTATCACAAAGTAAGTCACTCGTTATGGAAGATTTGAAATAGGCAGTAAAATAGAAAAAAAAAAGAAAACACGTAATTCCGGTGTGGAGAGTTTTCCCCACTACCTTTTCTCAATTTTCCTCCACAATTAATATTTTATTGTGTGTGCAGGTTTGCATTTTCAATGAATATCATCAGATATGATTTTATTCTATTTAGTAATTTTCATGAATATCGTTTTTTACATTTCCAAACACTCCTTCGAGCTGCTGCTCCTTGGTCTACCTGAGCACTCCCCTATTGCTTCAGACTTGGGTTGCCAACTGTTTTTTTCTGATTCAACTTACACAGCAACTTGCTTGTGCATCAAGGGGTTTGATACATATATTTTAGGTTGTTTGCTTGATTCAAGGATGAGGTGTAGGGTTCCTGGGTTTCAAAGGGAGTGAGATTTCAGGGCTCTGGAGACTTCTGGGCCAGTGGCAGGAGCTGTATCTCATAAATGACTAACCATAGACAGAAGCACATTGTCACATCGAGCCCCTGATGGGGTTCACCGTTGGGCTGGGTACCCCCACGGAGAGCCTGTGCTCAGCACTGTGGGCAGAAGAGATTTGATGGCACACTTCTTGACCTCAAGCAGCACGTTCTCTACCTGCCGGGGGTCACCGATGGAGGGTTTGTGCACAGTCCGTCGCCTTCCTTCTGCCCATTCTTTCCTCTGGGGCTGGTTCTCTCCCGCTGTCCCCTGCACCCCCGCCTGACTCTTGATCCGTTCTATGTCATTCTTTGCTCTGTGGCCCAAAGGTCTGACCTCTGGGGACTGCACTGCCCGGGCACCCCGCCCCCTGATCTGGGGTTGGGTCCACGCATAGCAGGGACAGATTAGAGAGTGGTAGAGGGAGCAGAGGTCACACCCCACCGCCCACCCCGTCGCAGTTCTGGTGGCTTCTGTGCTTGCCGCTGCTGTTGAAGGTCCTGCTTCCAAGCTCTTGCCGGGCCCTGGCAGCAGCAGTTTTCCCCTTCGCCCGGTCAGCTCCAGGGGTGGGAATGGCTTTCTACCACAGCTGGTCCCTGCACGCTTGGCCATGTACCATCTCTGCAAAGAGTACCTTCATGAAGCTCTCCTCCAGCGGACTCCTCTGACTTTTTCATCTGTTTCCTCGGGGCGGATATGCCTCCTCCCCCAGCTCAGAGTCATGGGACCGTCCAATCACCACCTGCCGGGCCAGTCACTAACTCTGGTGACAGGGAGCTGCCTGCTCACCCCAGACCAGCAGCCAAGCTGCTGAAATGAAGTGAGTTCTACCGTCAAAATCAGCACATAACACTGTGTGATGATCCTTCCAAACGTCCTCGGCACGGCCCCTTTCCTCTTCTCAAAATAGCCGCTCCGTCCTTCCCTCCTTCCCCAGGCCCCCCGCCACCCTCCCCCATTCACCATCAGCATTTGCTCGTCACTATCTGCCTCCTCCATGACTCTGGCCTTGGCCACCGACGCCCTCCCACGTGTTGACCATATTCTGGCCCCACAGATGTTCCTTCTGTTCCCCAAATACATGAAGTTCCTAACTGGACGCCCTCCTGGGCCCCTCGGCCCATGCACCCAGCTCCCTGCTGTGGCCCCCATGCTCTGAGCCTCCCCTCTTATGCTTGGAGAGCAGCGTCCTTGCTTCTGGGCAAAGCCAAGCCCCACCCTGTGTCCTGCCTTTCAGCCCCGGGCCCGGCCGCACGACCCCGCGCCTTCAGCAGCTCCTGTCCCTCTCCGCTCGGGCTCATCTCTGGGAGCACGACAGCAGCTCGAACATCTACCGTTGTGAACTCCAGCGCCCGGCTCTCCAGACCCCCTGTTCCGCTCTGGGAGGTACTGGCCCGTGTCTTTACTTCCTGCTGTCCCCTCCTCTTCCCCACCACCTCCCCACCTGGACTCCGGCCCCAGCATTCCCCTACACTGCTCTCAGCAGTCGCCAACAGCCCTCCAAGCTGCCCCACACAGTGGTCCTCCCCTGTCCTCACTTCATTTAACCTGTTAGCCACGTCCGAGAGTTAACCGCTCCCTCCTTGAAAGTGTTTTTCTTCTGGTCTTGGCTTCCAGCTTGTCTCCCTCACGGGCGGCTTTCTTCCCAGTTTCCACCTCTGGCCTCTCCTCCTCCGGTCTCTGCAAGCTGCCCCTTTACCTGTATCTGCGTCCCCCTCTTACTAATTTCATTCAGTCTCTTAGCTTTCAGTGCTACTGGGGGGGCTGATGAGACCCCCGTTTCTGGGTCCAGGCCCCGCCTCTCCCTTGGACTCATGCAACAAGCTGTTCACCGAGCATCTGCAGGCACCTCAAACATCATCCGGCCAAACAAAACTCTTGGTTTGTCACCTGCCCTTCCTCACCTCGCACAGTCGTGAGCTGGGGAGGAGACGTGGGCATTCTTCTCCAGCCTGTCTCCCAGCAAGAGCTTGCTCCACCGGCCACCACCGGCTCGGACTGGACCCCCTTCACTTATTCTCGATTCCTGCCACTCCCACACAGGGGGCTCCGGCTCCAGACCGCTCCTGCGTCCGCTCACCTGGCTCCGTCTCACTGCTCTCACCTCATCCAGGATGTCTTCATTTCTGACGCCCTTTGAGACAGTCAACCCCCTCACCAGTCCCCCACCCCCACCCCATGTCCATTACAACAGAGTGGCTCAGGGCATTCTTCAAAAACCTTGCTGTGTCATTGCCATGTGTTGAACTCTCCACCAAACGAAGCCCCCCGCACTGGGAATGAAATTCACACCTAGAGTCTGGCCAACAAGACCTGACCTGCGCTGCCAACACTGCCCCACCCACTGGCCAGCTACCTATGCTCTACCCCTTGCTGCCCACATTCTAGAACCACACCTTTCTTCTCTTCCTCAAGCATTAAGCTTCTGGCTGTCTCGTGTCTCCCACCTCGTGTTCCCCCTACCGGGAATGTGCAGCCCTCTGAACGTCTCAGGGCTGGCTCCTTCCCGCTGTTGAGAGGACAGATTAGAGGTCACCTCTTCCCCGAGGCCCTCCCTGACCAGCTCACCTCGTCCTGCCTCTGTTCTCCCACCCAGTGCACTTTCTGTCTGGTACTTAGCATCTGACCCGACCTCACTCACTTTGTTTGTTGCCTTGCCTGTCCTCTCCTGCCCCACTAGGCCATATGCTCCAGAGAGTGGAGATTTGTTTTCTTTATTCGCAGCGAGGTTTCCATCCAGAACAGTGCTTGGCAGATAGTATGTGCCTAAAACCATGTGTTCCATAGCACAGGAATTCCGCAGCCGCATAAGGAACAGTAACCATAACTGAAACAACTACAGCACGTGGGAGGTAAAACATGGGCTCTACGCCCTGGACAGGAGCACAGGTGCCCTTCAACTCTGAGCCAGCTCTCTCATACAAGGCTCTCAGTGAGTCTGGGACGTAGAGGTTGTTATTCCTCTTCTACAGGTGAGGAAACTGAGACTCACAAAGCTCGAGTGACTTGCCCAGGGTCACCCAGGGAAGAGGAGGGACAGCCCTGGCCTTGGCAGTACTACTGGGCTATGGCCCACGTCCAGGTCTGGCCTGGGATGCCTGTGACATCACAACTATTAGATGTCTATCACTCCCTGATAATTAATTTTATGGGACAAGTTGGCTGAGCCACAATGACTAGATATCAAGTCAAACATTATTCTGGATGTTTCAGTGGATGTGTTTTTCAGATGAGATTGGTATTTAAATCAGAAGACTTTGAATAAAACATTGCTCTCCATCACGTGGTGGGTCTCTTCCCCTCAACTGTAGGCCTTAATAGAACAAAGGCTGACCTCCCCTGACCAAGAGACTGCCTTTGGACTCAATCTACAAATCCTCCCTGAGTCTCCAGCTTGCTGGCCTACCCATTCTGGATGGAAATGGATTCAAACTACTGGTTTCTAGGACTTCAGCATTCTTTCCACTGGGTCACAGTCCTTCCTAGACAAAAAGGAAGAAATGGGCACATGAGCAAGAGAGATATAAAGACATGTAGAGGTTCAAAGAGTGAGTCCATCTTGCGGTGGTGGAAGTGATCGGGACCAGGCTCCATCCTTCTGGGGGCCCAATCTGCCGGTCAAGTTCCTGATGAGACTTTCTGGGCCCACTGAGGGATGACGGTGTTGATTTCTGGCAGGGTTGCAAGTGGGTAAAAAAATCTTGCTAAAACCCTGAACATTTAAAAACTAAATTATGAGTTGATGAAATCTGACATCCTAATATCCTTTGATTTCCCAGCACAACATGTGAAGCCTCCTTCTGTGGACGCTAACATTCAGATAAAACCTGATCCTGAGTCAGGCAAAAAGGGACTTTGATGAGGTTGTTGTCACTCAAATTCCTACATGGTGTCTATGAAGATACGGCCCAGAGGCACTTTGTTGAGAAGTTTGGAGAACTTAATCCAAACAGTAACTCAAGCCCTTAATGTGCTATTACGTCCAAAAATGCTTTTAAATTGCCATGTTTTTAATAGAAAGATGAAAACAGAGATATTTTATTAAATATTTATCTCATTAATAAACACAAGATAATCACTGCTTTTTATTTTGAATTAACTTTCCCATTTGGGTTCAATGCACATTTCATAGACATATTCTTTTCTCTTGATGTGAGGGAACTTAATTACAAAAGCACAATTGGACTTCTACTCTGTATGAAAATGAAGCAAACGAAATTGCTTTTTTTCCCACAAAGGTTGTTGTTACGAAGAAACACAATTGAATATGACAGTTCTCTGCTACCCAGGAATTGTTTTTGGATGAAGTTTGGGGATTATGTGCAATTATACAACAGTAAATTTTCCATGACCATTCATGTTCAAGGACTTATTTTAAAAATAAAATGAAAGCCTAAGTACAGAATAAAAAGAACCACGGTAACAAGTGTTCTTTACACCTCTGTTACAGCGGTAAACAGATAGTGTTATATTTGTGTATTGGAAATCAGTATTACAAAAAAATTCGCAACAGGAAGTAGTTTGTTAGAAAACCATATCAGCAAGGCAAGGCATCTTTTTATCCCTCCTTTTCTGTGCTCCAAATATCCACTCTTCCTCCCTGTTACGTAGTTCCTTCTTCCTCTCTCTCTCTGGCAAGAAGAGACAAAGTGAGGATGGCAACTGGCAGTTCGGCACAGCAGGGGGCCTGTGGATGGATGGATGTGACTGGCTCCTGGCTTGCTTTCCCAGTTCCCAGAATATAAGTTTGCGATGGCTTCCCCCAGCAAGGCGTGGCCCACCAACACTGCCTATAGCCTTGAGGGCTAGGGACTGCACAGTGGCCGCTGGTGGGCGGAAGGAAGGTGGACAAAATTCACCCAGACAGCAGTGAGATGGGAGCCCTTGGAGTTGTCCTATGTGGTGGTATACTCTATCTCCTGAACCAGCCCCTCCAGAGGCAGGGCTTTATCCCATCCCTCTGGCTGGCCTCTGGGACATGGATGGCCTTGTGGCTCCTTCTCTCCAATGACCCCAAATCTACTAGGGATCCTTCAGAGCATCCAGCCCTAGAGCTCCCTGCAGCTGGGTTGAACTCTGTGTTTCTGCAGCTCCTGAGTCAAGGTGTTTGTACCTCCACTGCTTTGGTTGGCTCAGGGATCTCTGACAAGGTTTCTGACTCAGTATTCCTACTTAGTGATAGTGGGCTACCCTCCTCCACAGTCCAGTTCATCATTCTAGGGTGGAACCGCAGCCCACTGCCTCATCTAACTCTTGCTAAACTCTTTCCACGGGGGCTGAATCCTGCCCTAATCCTACCCTTGAGCTTATCGTCAGATGTTCTGCAACAATGACTACTCTGCCTCTTGGACTTCCAATTTGTCTCTGGATCCCATCATCCTGGCTAGATATCCAAAGATTCCAAAATCTGGGATGAGTGAGAATGGTTGTCCTCTCAGACAAACTGTTTGGGGTTGCCTGGCTGTTATCTTTACGTGTCCTCCCCAAGCTCCCTTCTCCCCAGGGGTGACTGGGCTCCTATGACCTCGGTTTGGTCTCCCTCTGGGAAGTAAGCAGGTCTCCAGCCAACCCTGTATGCCACTCCATTTCCAACAAGTGTCCCTTGAGGAATATTTCAGGAAAGAAATTTATCTGATCACTACAGGCAGTGATCAAAGAAAACTAATTCTACTGTGTTTGTTACAACAACATTAGTGAAAGAAGTCAAGAATATAGCCTCAGAAGGAGCATAAAGTATGCAATAAAGGCCAATACATAATTAATGAATATCATGTCTCTAACAGTGTTCTGCAAAACTAAGCACACAATGTGTAATTATTCCTCACATCATCATAAAATAGGGGGTGGGCAGATGCTGGTTGCCTCTTATAAATAAGGAAACCAGAGAAAAAACAAACAATTTTCCCAAAGGAAGCCCAATAGACAGTAGAAATGAAACCCAATAATCTTGAAACACAGTTGTGTCGCACTTAACATGTCAGTATGAATCTCCATCTCAAATTTCCAGTGTTCTGAGGCAGTCACTTGGTGTATCTGTTTTACGGCATCTGCTGTGCAGAATCCCCATGTAGCCATAAGTTCCAACCAGTTTGGGAGTCACACAAGGAAACCAGTCCATTGACTGACAAATGGCCCCATGGTATGATGGGTAAGAGCATGGAATCTATGTCATGCCGCTTCTGTGCCAATCCCACTTCTACTACTTGGACAGCTCTTTGGTGAGATTAATTAAATCAGTACATAGAAAGATAGTTGATGATGTTTTGATTAATATATGTGCCTGGCATATTTGTATAATTGGCACATTTATCGTGGTAAGCATGATGGAAGCAGTAGCTCTTACTATTACAATATATTCACATTTCATTTTGACTTCAAATTAGAATGAATTACCATCTTGATCACCCTTGTTATTCCTCACAATTGATCTGATCTGAAAGATCTCTGGTTTAAAAAAAAGAGAAAGGCTCAAATATATCCTCTAAGTTAGATAAACTGAATATATCCAACAAAAGAATTCTGTAAGTTATAAAGGCATTATTAGACTCTTCTGAAGGGGCCACAGATTCAAATGTCACCAGGCAGGTGACATGAAAGTGAGACGTAACCGGTTGTAAGACTAAATAGGAAAAATTTGAAGGAATATTGGCTAAACAAAGCATCCTTCAGATGAGGCTCATGAAGAATTAGTTTTAATGTATTTATTTGCACCTTTTTAGTATCTATCAAATCACTGCTATCTTTCACACTATAAAAGTTTAAATGTGTATATGTGTGTGTGTATATATATATTATATATATAATTATATATATATATATAATTACATTGTATAGACAGACTTTTTTCTTCTGCATATTTCAAAGGAAACTGTCACTGATTTTCGGGTGGAGCTAAATTCATGGAACCAATCTCCTCTGGTTTGGGTAATTCTAATTATTCCACAACTCCTCACCCTGAAATTGCTGAACCACAGATGTACCTATTTACATAAATCTAATTTGTGTTCTTGGGAATTTGTGTTCTCTTTTCTCTGTTAGAACGAAGATTCCTCCGGTGTAAAAACCATATTTCTACTGAGCCTAATAACCAGACATATCTATTAAGTACCTAATTGTATCTAATGCTGAGCGAGGCAAACACGGAGAGATTTCAGAGCTCAGCCTGGCCTCTCATTCCCTTGGTTTCAGAGGTGGCTTATGTTCATGGAAACAGTCCCTGGAGCTGTGACGACCTCTAGGAAATATTTGCTGAGGGGTTATACCATGTCAGGTCTCTTCTGAGTGCTTTATTGTTTCTTTTAATCCTTCAACAACTCTCTCAGGCCATTCTTATTAGTATCCCCATTTTTAGATCAGCAAACTGAGCAGAGGAGATGAAGTACTTTGCCTGCTAAGATAGCAGATGAGGGCAGACTTGGGAGGAGAACCATGCTCTAGTCCCCAGTCTCCCTTCTCCATACCCCACGTGTACACCACAGACCTGCAGAGCAGGTAGAACCCCTGGAATTCTTGTGAAGACCTCCTTGCCCCCCAACACAAGCACTTTCTAAAATATGGATTTTTGCACCCATCAAAGACTCATACCAAAGACAGGGTGACTGGGTATAGGTATCTACTCTTATTCCCGCATCCAAGCTCTAGACAGTTGGGAAAAAAAAAAAATTTAATATTGCCATTACCACACGGGGAGAAAAAGAAATGTTAGTGGTTTCCCAGACAAAAGGAAGCAGAGGGGATAGGATTCGTGGCGAAACCAGAGTACAGGAAATCACGGCACAGGCAGACCCTTCTCAGAATCTACAGATCAAACAGACAAAAACAGAAGCAAGGCCTTGGAATAGTGGCCTAGCACAATTTATAAACTTGATCCGACTCTATAGAATTTTCTAACCCAAAATAGGGACTAAATATCCTCTTCAAGCATCCATAAAGCTGTCACAAAAACTAAAGGTGAATTCTGCTGAAATTAAAATCTTTCAACTGTCCCCGAAGCAGAAATCTTAGAAGTCAGTTTTGCTATCTGTACTGCATTAAATCTGAAACTACTATTTGAGGATGGAAGAGAAAAAAACAAAACAAAACAACAACAACAACAACAAAAAAAAGCAAAGCAGAGCAAAACAAAACAAAACAAAAAACCCCACACCTTTGGATATGAGGGTAAAAAAAAAAATCCTTTTGGGCGCCTGGGTGGCTCAGTGGGTTAAGCCGCTGCCTTCGGCTCAGGTCATGATCTCGGGGTCCTGGGATCGAGTCCCGCATCAGGCTGTCTGCTCAGCAGGAGCCTGCTTCCTCCTCTCTCTCTCTGCCTGCCTCTCTGCCTACTCGTGATCTCTGTCAAATAAATAAATAAAATCTTTAAAAAAAAAAATCCTTTTAATTTGTTCCATGTTATTTATAAAGATTATTTCCAAATGGATCACAGGTCCCATGTGTGTGAATAAGAGCAAAGACGCAGCAAGGGCAGTTTTCCCAGAGGTGTGGAGTGGGTGGAGATGATAGTGTGCTGAGAGTGATCTAGAAGCAGCACAACCAACAGAGCTCCAGAAAGGATCTGACTGCCCTCACTGCCCCCTCTCCCATCCCAGTCCCTCACTGCCTGGGCTCCTGCCTTGCTCAGTCTGAGCAAGACCTTGTCTGACTTGCTTGGCACTGGATCCTAGGGCCGAGAACAGACCCAGACCCAAGCCAAATGATTCGTATAGCTTTGGTGAAAATCTTTACTGAAGTTTGTCCCCTCAGCACATAATCCCTCCCAGAGGGGGCATTTAGTTACAACCTTCCCCCATCCCCAGCAAATAGCATGTCTGGCCAAGCTATACACACTCTGCAACTGACCAGACTCTTGAGTGCAAATTATCTAGTTTTGATCCTAAAACAAGATTACTATTCCCATTTTTCAGATGCTGAAGCTGAAGCCCTGCTTACCCAAGGTCATGGCTGAAGTGGTAGAGCTAAGATTTAGACACAGTCTAAAAATTGAAGAGCCCATGAAAATAAGTAAGCTAATATTTATTGATTTATGGAGTCCCTACTTTGTGCTAAGCATGGTGCTGGTGTTTTATAAAAATTATTATTATTTTTAAAAGATTCTATTTATTTATTTGACAGAGAGACAGTGAGAGAGGGAACACAAGCAGGGGGAGTAGGAGAGGGAGAAGCAGGCTTCCTGCAGAGCAGGAAGCGTGATGTGGGGCTCAACCCCAGGACCCTGGGATTGTGACCTGAGCCGAAGGCAATGCTTAATTACTGAGCCACCCAGGCGCCCTTATAAAAATTATCTTATTTTGTCCTCACAAGGACTTTGGGAGGTATTTATAATCTACACCCGTTTTCTATACCAATGAGGAAACCAGATAGGAATCTGCCAAGGTCACAAGTAGAGGAGCCAGAATTTGAACCTAGGTCATGGCTGCAAGTTTCATGCTCTTTTCCAAATGTACACTGCCCCTCATCAGACTCCCTGTTTCAACTTAACCATCATCAAGGCATTGACAAATAAGCCTTTCAATGCAATTTAATTCTGATCAAGGAGGATGTTGCTTTTGTAATATGAAAGTGATGCTTTATGAAACTAACTAAGCTTAGGAGCCATTTGAGAAAGTGAAATGCTATTGATTACTTAATAGTTACTGCATAAATCACCTTGGACACATATCGTCTATTACTCTCTAAAGAGCAGGAACCCAGTATCTGGAAAAAACTGGACAAATGTAGCACAATGATATTAGAATCTAGTTGGAAAGACCCACAATAAAGGTTTATAAATATTTCATAGGCTCACTAGTTATTTGTCCTATAGTTTTAGTTTTTATAACCATCATAATTAGTTATTTTCAAGAGAATATCTGGAAGGGAAACTTAAATTCTGATAGGTAACTACAGCAATATTATAAAAGCACAAATCATCTGGATTAATTTTATGTGAACTGTAGTCTAAAAGATATCAATTTATTGATTTAAGAAATAGGGTTGGAGACAGAAGCAATTCTTGGATACCTTCATAGAGCTAAATGAATAGCTCTAATTACTGAGTATGACACCCACTTTGTGTTTGCTACAAATTGTAGAGCCATAAATTTTAAAGCTACTTAGTGTTCCATATTCTTTAAGTGTTCTGAAATTGGGATCAATGTCCAGCCACACAAGAAAATTGTCCTCAAAGAATAAACGGTACATTCCTATTTTTCCGAGGGAAATGAAAATGTTGAGGCATTTATTTTAGGACATATAACAGGTCAGTAACTGGACTGATCTATTTGTTCTTTTACTCAGGCTTAAGTTCAAGGAACAATTTGGAATAGTTACTTGGTGACCGTAGGTTAACAGTGTGGGGGAAGGAGATAAGGTACAGGTAAGCTAGAGGTAATATACTTCACTGACTAGGATCTTTTTAAAATACATTTGTTGAGATATAATTAACATAATAAATGGTACAAAGGATACAGTTTGATACATTTTGACATGTATATACACCTATGAAATCTTCACCATAATTAAGACAATGAACCTATCACCCCCAAAACTGTCCTCCAGCTTCTTTGTAATCCCTTCCTCCCACTCCTCTCCTTACCCCCGCCCCCAGCCCCACTGCCCCAGGCCACCACTGATCTGCTTCTGTCACTATAGATTAGTGTGCATTTTGCAGAATTTCATATAACTGGAATCACACAGCATGTACTTGTTTTTTTTTTTTTTTTTTTTGTTGTTGTTGTTGTTCTTTAACTCAGTATCATTATTGTAAGACTCATCCATGTTGTTACATGTATCAGTCGTTTATTCCTTTTATTTCTGAGTAGTAGCCTGGGATGCGGACACACCACAACTTACTTTCTCTCTTCACTGGCTGATACTTGTGTGGTTTTCAGTTTGGATCTATTATGAGTAAAGACGGGCACCTTTGTGTACAAGACTCTGCAGATTCAAACTTTCACTTCTCTGGAATAACTACATAGTGGCGCAATGGCTGAGTCATATTGTAGCTGTATGTTTACCTTTGTAAGACACTGCTGAGCTGTTTTCCATATCGGTTGTGCCACGTGACAAGCCCCAACCCCCCCTACCCCCTGCCCCCACCACCCGGAGGTGAGAGTTCCAGGTGCCCTTCATTCTCTCCGATACTCTTTTACTGTCACTCTTTTTCATCTTAGCCATCTGTGATTTTCAAAGATGATTTCCAATTCTCTAGTTCATTTTTCCATTCTCTTACTATTGTCTTTTGAAGAGCAGAAAAACACATATATAATAGGATCTTGGGCTTTTTTTTTTAAATCCAGTCAAATGTCCACTTTATTTTTTTAAGATTTGATTTATTTATTTGACACAGAGAGATATAGCAAGAGAGGGAACACAAGGAGGGGGAGTGGGAGAGGGGGAAGCAGGCTTCCGGCTGAGCAGGGAGCCTGATGCAGGGCTCGATCCCAGGACCCTGAGATCATGACCTGGGCCAAAGGCAGACGCTTGACGACTGAGCCACCCAGGCACCCCTAAATGTCCACCTTTTAATTGGAGCATATATTCTATTAACATTTCATGTTAATTACTGATGTGGTTGGAATTACCCCTGCCATTTTGCTCTTTGTTTTCTTATGTTTCGTGGTTACTTTGTTCCTCTGAGCCTTCTCTATTGCATTCTTTTGTAGTAAATAGATATTTCCTAGTATGCCATATTAATTCCTTTGTTGGTTCTGTAACTACTTCCAGCTATTTTCTTGGTGGTTGCTCTGAGGATTACTATGTACATCTTAATTTATCATAAAGTAGTTTAGATTAATACAATTTAATTTCATGAAAAATGTAGACATTTTTCTCCAGGATAGCACCATTCCATCCTCCCTTCTTTGAGCCGTGGTTGCCATACACACTTCATCTACATATTACAGACTCAACAGTACAGTTTTGTAACTGTTGCTTTTTTTTACAATTTTCTTTTAAAGAAGTTAAGAGAAGAAGAAAATTGTATGTGTAGAGTCTTTTATATTAATCTACACATTTATCATGTCAGTACTCTTCACTTCTTCATATGGATTGGAGTTACTATTTGGGATCATTCCTTTGCTCCAATATGCCTGCCTTCCCTACCTGCTCCATTGTGCTATTATTGTCAGGTATATTAAAAATTTATATATGATAAGCTTAATAACACGGTTTTACAATTATTATTCATGCAACTGTCATTTAAGCTAATTATCAGAAGAAAGTGTGTATTTCTTTAATAATTACCTACATAATAACCTTACTGGTATGCTTTATTCCTTTACGTGGACTTGGGTTATAGCCAGTTGTCATTCCCTTTCAAACTAAAGAACTTCCTTCAGTATTTCTTAAGCATAGATTTTTCGGCGATCTACCCTAAATGAAGTCAGCCTCTTGGTCACCCTCTGGGAGAAGCATGGCACCATGGAGTTGGGGGGCGGAGAAGGAAGGCAGCCAACCTACTAAAATTCCGTGGGCTCCCATGTTTCCTTCCCAGTTCAGTAGCTTTTCTGAATGACCATTTCTCAATCTGTTGTCTGCCTTTGTTCAATTTCTAGAGTTCCAGAATGATTCTTTTTGACTGCTTTGTCTAGCTTTGTTTTGTTTTTTAGGGAGAGGATTTGCTGAGACCCCATTCATAATCTAAAACTACCATCTTGGGGCTCCTGGGTGGCTCAGTTGGTTAAGCGTCGGATTCTTGATTTCAGCTCTGGTCATAATCGCAGGATCATGAGATGGAGCCCTATGTTGGGCTCTGTGTTCAGCAGGGAGTCTGTTTGCAATTCTCTCTCCCCTTCTGCCCCTCCTCCCATGCACACATGCCCATGCTCACATGCGTGTGCACAATCTCTCTCAAATAAATAAATAAATCTTAAAAAAAATAAAGAAGTATCATCTTGATGGTCTTGTTGCTGTTCCATCAGTTTTGGTTCTCCTTTTCTGCTTTCTATGCCTTTGGATGAATTGTGTTTTAAAATTCTATTTTTTAAAAAATTTTATTTATTTATTTGACAGAGAGAGAGAAATCACAAGTAGGCAGAACGGCAGGCAGAGGGACAGGGCGGGAATCAGGATCCCTGCTGAGCAGAGAGCCCAATGCAGGGTTTGATCCCAGGACCCTGAGATCATGACCTGAAGTGAAGGCAGAGGCTTAACCCACTGAGCCACCCAGGTGCCCTAAAGTTTTATTTTATCTGCTTTGTTGGTTCATTAGCTATTACACTTTATTTTGTTATTTTCGTATTTACTTTAAGGGTTATATCATACATAATAAACCCACAGTCTACTTCAGATGATGCTCTACTGCATCACATATGTTATAGGAACCTTATAAGACTATCCTTCTTTATTCCTCCTGGCCTTTGTGCTACTATTCTCATACATTTCAGTACTGCAAATATTATAAGCCCCATAAAACTTCATATTTTTTTTTGTTTAAATAGTTGATTACTTTTTAAAGAGATTAAAATAGAACCAAAAAAATCCTTTCTCTTCATCTATGTAGTTACTATTTCTGGTTCTCTTTGTTTCTTTGTGTAAACCCAGATTTCCATCGTGTATCATTTTCTGCCTGCCTGAAAGAGATCTTTTAGTATTTCTTATTGTTCAGGTCTTCTCCTGAGGAATTGTTTTAGCTTTTGTATGCTTATGCATGTGTTGCCTTTATTCTAGAAGATGTTTTTGCTGGGTAAAGAATTCCAGGTTGAATTTTTTTTTTTCTTTTTCTTTCTTTAGTACTCTAAAGGTAATGCTTCATTGTCTCATAGCTTGCAGTAGTTCCACTAAGAAATCTGCTGTCATATGTGTCTTTGTCACTGTATGTGGTAGGTCTTTTTTTTCTCTATTTCTTATTAAGATTTTCTCTTGTTACTTGTTTTTAAGTGATTTGATGATGATGTGCATTGGTATACTTCTATGTTTCTTTAGCTTGTGTTTGTTGAGCTTTTTCTATCTGTGGATTTATAGTTATCATCAAATATGGAAAGATTCTGGCTATTTTTCTTTTCCTCTTCTTTCTGTCCTTCAGAAACTCCAGTTAGATAAATTAGGCCACTTGAGGTTGCCCCACACCTTGCTGATGCTCTACTCAATTTCTGGTCTTTTTTTTTTTTTTTTTTCTCTGCATATGACCTTTTGGATATTTTCTACTACTATATCTTCAAGTTTGCTCTTTTCTTTTGAAATGCCTGATCTGCCATTAACCTCATTTATTTCATTTTTAAATCTTAGTAGTTTTCAATCCTAGGAGTTTGGTTTGTGTTCTCCTTTATATAATCCCCCCATATCTCTAACATAGTCAGCTTTTTCCTAGCTTCTTGATAGAGAGTGTAAAATGTAGTCACAGTAATTGTTTTAATGTCTTTATCTACTAATTGTATTATTGCTGTTATTTCTGGGTAAATTTCAATTGACTGACTTTTCATTATAGGTTGTATTTTTCTGCTGATTTGCATGTCTGGTAATTTTTTTATTGGTCATTCATTCCTAAAAATATTCTTGTACTTTGATCTGGGATTCAGTTATTTGGAAACACTTTGATCTTTTGGGGTCTTGCTTTTGAGCTTTGTTAGGTAGAAGCAGAAATGTGCTTAGTTGAAGGTTAATGGTCCCACCACTGAGGCAAGAGTCTTCATAGTACTCTAATACTTCACAAATGATGAGGTTTTCCACTCTAGCCATTACATATAAACACTATTCTCTGCCCTCTGTCAATTCAGGCACTATTCTCTCTAATCCTTTTGGGTGACTCTTTCCCTTGCCTTGAGTAGTTTACTCATATGGATGTACTAATCAGTGCTCAGTTGAATATTTAAGGGGAACCCTCTGCAGACCTCCAGAGTTCTCTCCTCTACAGTATTCTTCCTTGTCTCTCAGCTGCCCTGGTGTCCCAGGGCTTACTGCTCTATCTCCAGAACTCAGGGAGTCTACTTGGCTCTGTCTGTATTTCCCGTTCCTGACCTGTGAACTGGGAAACTTCTCTAGGCAGAAATCAGGAATAATTACAGGACACATCTCATTACTTCCCCATCTCTCAGGAATCTCTTTCCTTTGTTGCTTGATGTGAAATGTCTTAAAAGCCATTGTTTCATACAGTTTGTCTTGCTCTTTAGTTGTTTCTGGCACAACAGTAAATCTGTAAAAACTGTTTGTTCATCCTAGCCAAAGTAGAAGTCTAATCAATATTTTCTGGAAGGCGTTTTTATTTACAACTTTTTATTCAACATCTACTATATACAAAGCACTACGTCTACTATTTGCATGGCTCCCTAGGGTTTTGCTCTTGAGAGGTGGCATTAGGGAAGGGAAAGGAGGCAGAATCACAAGAGACAAGATATGATCATCCCCATCAAGGAACTCACAGTCTGGTTGGGGAAAAACAAGATACAGTCAGAGACCAGAGTTAAGGTAACTAATACTGCAGAGAAGAAGATAAGGATATGGAAACATTTATTCAACAAATATATATTGAGAGCTTATTCTAATTGCTGGGAGGTGAAGTGATGATCCAGACATGACCCCCCCCCTTCCCGAAGCTTACATTTTTGTGGGAAAACAAACAACAAGCAGATAAATCAATACGTGTAATCTTAGAAATTAGTAAGAGCAACAAAGGAAGCTTGAACAGGGTAAGGGGACAGATAATGGCTGGGGTGCTATTTGTAAAGGGGAAGCCTCTCTGAGGCAAGGCCATTGGAGGGGAGAACTGAACCAGTGAAGCAACTGGTAAGAAAAACTGACCCATACATTTCAGAGAAGGAGGTTTTCCTTCCAGCTAAGGTGGGCAGTGAAGGCTCATGAAGGTTACATTTGAATTTCCACAAGATCTTCATAAAGAATGGTCCATTGCTGGTGAAAGACACAGATAAGAAGGGCTAAGGCATTTTTGTAGGACAGGGAATACAGATGCTTGCCTGGGGGCAAGTATTTGGCAAGAAGTGAATGAAATAAGTAAGAGAGAATCTTGGTGCCCCACTGCAGAAGGCCTGAGCAGCCGAACTAGGGAGTTTGGTGGGCTTTGCCAGAGTTGGGTAAAGAGGTGAAGCCATGCAAGCTTTGAGAGGACCACTCAAGTCCTCATGAGTAGAGGAGGAATGAGTACATGGTGCAAGGATGGGAGAGAGCAGCGAGGGTCAGTGTGTCCGCCCTAGAGTGGGGCCAGAGGAAGCACTGTCACTGCTTAGACACTTGGTGGCACATTGGGCAGCCAAGAGGTTAGGGGTCAGTGATGCCCCCAGAGTTAAAATTCATTGCAAAGGCTTGAACTAAGGGACTACGAACTCAGATGGTAAAGGAGACTTTCCGCAAAGAAAGACTCAACTTAAAAATACGACTGTTGATTTTAAACTAGTTTCTCATGGTGCCTTCTTTTAATCCAACGATAGGAGGGCAGTGACACCCATGGGCTCTCATGTTGTAACAAACTTGATTTTCAAGTGAGCAGCTCAAATCCAGCATCTTTGAAAGTCTGAAACATCTCATTTTCTCTGCCAGCTGAAGGCGTTAAGATCACCGTGTTCAGAAAATCTTTTTATTTTTCCCATCAGGACAAAGGTTTCTGAAAAGACAGAGGCGAGCTTCTTTAGACCTCACAGAAAGCAAACTACGCTCGAGGGACAATTGCAAATGAACTAAGGGAAGCTGTAGCCAAATGAGATGCGACAAACAACCGTCATATTCCAAACGGTCAATCAAAAGCTGGAACAGCGTGAATGTAACAGAAGTCCATTATGATGAAAATAATGATCTCGGGACAAGGGATCCTTAACGATTTGCAAATTTAAGTACAAGGTAAATATTCATCCATGTCCAACTGGTAACTTTCAAGTTCTAACCATCTTATGTGGCTGAGAGTATTACCCACAAGGGTGGGGGCACTTTTAAAGTGAGAGGGGAAGCAAAAAAGTTATCTTCATTTTAATTTCAGTATGATTGCAGAATACCAAGGTACACCAGAAATGGGAAGGATACACTAAGGGGTATCTTTTTTACATTCCAGAGTATCTCACTGTTTGGGCCGAATGGTTCTCTTACTGGAATTGTTCACAAAGCAACCTATTATATGGTGAGATGTACCCTCTGGGCACCATTGAAATTAATATGAAAGGAACAATCAAGAATGCCAAGAGCAGTGCATAGAATGCAGGTAGGTGGTGGAAGACAGATAAGCAGCCTCGAGGTTTAAGTTGCAGAATCTGAAGCTGCAGAAAGATGTGTTATACAATTTACATTACAACCAGTCACGATTTTAGAATGGGTAATGAAAAGCTCATAGAGTTAAGTATTGAGTCCATTAAAAACACACACACACACACACAAAAAGCTTTGCAACAAAAGGGAACTAAATGATGAGTATATAGACAAAGAAGATAATCAGAGTGCAGGAGGAGAAAGCCGGACTTGCTTTCACAAAATTCTTCTGGTTTTGGCAACTTTACCTGCACATCGCGTGTAGCGTTCTCTCTCCAGTTGAATCATTTTTATAAGAGGGTTTCTCAACCCTGGAACTAGTGATATTTGGGGCCAGAGCACTCTCTGTTTTGGGGTCATCCTCTGTCGGCCTCCTAGGATGTTTAGCAGTGTCCGTAGCCTCAACCCCCCCATCCCCACCCCCTGGGATGCCAGGAGCACCTGTTCTCTCCGCTGTGACAAACAAAAATGTCTCCAGGCATTGCCAAAGTCCCCACGGGGGCTAAGATCTGCCCCCAATGGAGAAAGCAACAATATAAACTACTCTAGTGAATTACTCTGCTTCAAATCATATGTACTTCATCCTTTAAAGAGCATCACTTATAATAAAATGGTAATTTTAGCTAAAAAAAAAAAAATCTGCACACCAAATTAATCTGGAGTGCAACCTAACAGTCATGTATACGTGCTGCCGAAGCGAGCACAACAGTCGTGTAAAATAACTAATTTACATGAGTTCTGGAAGAATCTCTTTGCTGACTTTTCATTCTACCTTCAAACAGTTGGCAAAAGCCTTTGGTCTCCTGTCCATTCATGTAGGGAGCACCACTTGGTCACAGATAGTTTCCCTCTTATGACACAGCAGCAAAATAGTTGTTCAACACTTTCCCTACTTGATAAGATGGAAAAAGAAAGCGGATATATTCTGTAAATGAGGGAGAGACACGGAAGCATCAGGAATGTTGTCATGGTCACCAGGATATCTGAGGTGTAGGGGGGCATTTTGATTCTTCTGCAGCAAGATATTCTTTATGACGGCATACTGGCTACATGGTTTTTGCAGTAAATTAAACTCGTGTTCACTATATCTTTTCCTACTCTGGAGATAGGGCGAGATGATTAATTCCATGAGGACAGGGACAATATCTTGTGTGCCTTGCTCATCCCTGTATCCATAACACCTATGCCAGTGCCTGACTTATTGCCAGCACCTAACGGATGTTTGTTGAATGAATAAATGAACAAACAAGGACAGAAATGCTAACTTCCAAGCAAATACATTAGGCTGTCCGTTCCTTATCTTTTATTTCTGTGCCACAGCCAATTCTGTGGTTGGCAGCTGGCACATAGTAGGTAGTCAGCAAACTTCTGTGGAACTCATCTGAATGGAAGGTCTCTGCCTGTGTCTCCTGGGCAGCAAAGTCCCTCTGGGCAGGTGTGCTGACTGAATCTGGTGGCCATGATCACCCGTTCAGCTGTATCCAAGCATAACACGAGCACATATCCCACCATGAAGACTCAAATTAAGACATCTTATGTGGGAAGATTTTAATACATGCTCCACAAAAGGACATTGTCACCCTCTTTGATGGGTGAGGAGGCAGATTTGGTCCCTGAACATCTGGATGCTATTACCACCGGGTGTCTAAGGTGCCACAAAGCCACCCAAACGCAAGATGTGACATTATTGGTCCTGCTGCAGCCCAGCCAAAGGCTTGGGAATGTACTGTGCAAATTAAATCATCGCAGGCATCAAGGAGTTTATCCTCATCGTAAATGGCATTATCTCTCATATTGAAACTTGAACAACTCGTCTAAGATGAAAAATCAAAAGTGTGCCAAAAAGCAGAGCTGCTGGAGGAATAATGATGTGGCTCCTGGGGAAGGCGCCGAGACTCTGTAAGAATAGAGGGCCCAGCGAGTAGAACACTGGAATACGCGGGAGGCTCGTGGAATGACAGTGCCCAGAAGCTACTGTGAATAGTAATGACAGGCAATAAAATACCCCTTTAAAAATCCAGCAAAAGATAAAGACAGTAGATTGTAGCGATGCTTCAATAACCAACTGTTAGTAGATTAGCATAGGCATGGCGAGAAAACACAACTAAAAATTATTCAATCATACCAAATGCTTGCAGGGAAACTAGGCCAAGAAAGCAATCAAAATCAAATAGAAGCAAGGTGTGTTTATATAACTCTGTAGTTCAAAAACACTGAGAAACGTATTGAAAAGATATTTCAAGGGTTTCTATCTCCAGTTTAAGAAAAAAAAAATTAATGAAACCTTCGTTAACATGACGAACGAAGAACACAGTTCTCTTTCCCTCCCCACCCCCTCAACCAGGGTTACTAGGAGACGCCATATTCCATGTGAGAACTCCAGGACGCAGTCATAAAATACAACACACATTTATGCAATTTGCATTAAGTTTGGTTCTACAACATATGTGGCAGACCTCTTGAATTAAATGCATTCAATGTTTTCAGTAAGAAAAAGAAGATTCATGACTCATAGATGTCATAAATGAAATACAGCATACAGGTAGTAATTACTCAAATTGCATTCTTGAGTCTTTGAAGATAAATCAGCCAACAATGAGAAATTGATAGCTAATGCTGCAATTAGCTACAGGTACAACAGAGTGACCTATATAACTTCCCACTTTAAAAAAATCTAAAATTTACACGGGTTAATAGCATAAAAGATTCTTCATTGTTACTCATGGCAGAAATGCAGTTCTATAAATGCACTAGTGTGGCCTCCTGATGATAACTGCTTGAAGAATTCAGAGGTAGAATTACTCGTGTTTTTTTTTTTTTTTAAGATTTTATTTATTTATTTGACAGAGAAAGAGAAATCATGAGTAGACAGAGAGGCAGGCAGAGAGTGAGAGGGGGAAGCAGCCTCCCTGCCAAGTAGAGAGCCAGACGTGGGGCTTAATCCCGGGACCCTGAGACCACAACCAGAGCCAAAGGCAGAGGCTCAACCCACTGAACCACCAAGATGCGCCCCTTCCCATATTCATTCTTTGAATAAGAAAGGCTCAGATTAAACTAACACTCACTGAGCCCTACTGTGTCTGAGAGACTCAAATGAGATCTCAATCTTCCCATTGGTTCCTTGTGGCTAGATATGTTCCCATTTCACAAACAAGGGAATGGGGGCAGGGGTGATGTTGATGTGGCTTTCCCAAGGCCATGTGTATTGGCCTTCCTGCCCCTCACCTCAGTGGGCTAGGGATGGGAGTGAGAGATGGCTGTCAGAGCATTCTTGCTGAGCCAGAAGGTAGGGTTAGTCTATGTACATGTATTTTCCTGAAAATATTCCTTCTGCTGGGAAACATTCCTTCTCCCTCAATCACTAATAGTTTTGTTGAGGCTATGGGTTTGAGAGGAGTTGACCTCTGAATCCTAGTCCAGGAAGCAGCATATGAACCAGCTGGCCACTTGGAGCACAGGATGAGGAGGGGTCAACTGGAGAACCTACTCCCTGGGTTCTTAAGTTCATAGGACCACATGGGTCTGAGCTGTAGTGGCCTCATTGCTCCATGTAAGACAAATCCGCTGATGACCAGCCAGCACAGGGAAACAGGAGATGGAGAGATATAATGTTATCAACATAATTTAATTGTGCCCTGAAGCCAACTCTACTTCTTAAAATGTTTGTTATTGTTATTATTGACTTCATTCTCTTTTCCAATTTCATGAGTTTGCCCCTAATGTCCCTTCTCTGTTCCAGGATCCCATGTGGGATGCCACATTATATTAGCCTTGAGGTCTCCTTAGACCTCTCTGGACTGTGACACTTTCTCAGACTCCCATTTCTTTCATTGGCCTTGGTAGTGTTAAAGAGTGCTGGTCAGTTATTTTGTACTATGTCCCTCGGTGTTGGTCCATCTGAGCCTCTTCTTGTGGTTGGACCAGGGTAATGGGCTTAGGCAGAAAGGTAGGCGGAAGCACCATTCTCATAGCATAGTATCAAGGATACGTAATTTATCACTGGCAAGGTTGTGACTGTCCTTCATCACAGACCACCAAGAACACAACTGTAGTTAAATGAGTTGTCCCCATCACTCCCTGTGCTGAGGGAGAACACACGCCATGGGAAGCGGAGGGTGACTCTGCAGGAAGATGTTAGAAACAACCTATGATAGGCTTTGGGCTTTGACTGGGTGATTTGGAGGCAGGTCTAAGGAATTGGGGGTTTCCTTTCAATTGCTGTCGGGAAACCTGGCAGTTTTATGATTGGTATCTCTAATAAATCTCATCTATAGGGAGAGGAGAGTAGCATAAACGCCCCCACCTGCCCTTTCCAGTAATCAAATTCTTTTGTACAACTGATAACAAATAGCAGATCACTGATGTATATCATATAAAACAAAACCAGAACTTTGGGTTTATCTATGACATGGCATCTTGTCAGAGACTAACGCCGTCTAGGTGTGAGAGCCAGACCAGCCTCTGAGCGTCAGGGGCATTTTCCTTCTCAGTGCTCACCTTGGTCACCCATATTGCCAAGTCCCTCCACCGTGTGGTCACTTTCCAGCTCTTTCCACACTGTCTTCCTGGAAGGAAGTCACAAGGTGTGGCCAACCTTCTTGGGGTGGTGGTTATGCTCCACCAACCGGAGCAGTTGTCCTTGAATGTTTGCATCTTGTTTTTCACTTTGGCTGGTCTGAGTCAGGTTTTGAGGAATCCTGAACAGTTCTGATGAATGTTCTCAGGCCTCAGGGTCCTTTCTTGCTCTTAGGACTGCTATGCTGAGTTCAGGTCCTCTTGTTACTGAAGCCCTTACAATAAAGTCACCAGGGAGATCTCTTTGAAGACAGATTAAGGAGGAGGAGGATATGTCTAGACTGATGAACCAGGCTCTGGGTTTTTTTCAGAAAAAAATCCCATTGTGGTGGAGGGTGGGGGTTGTTATCATGTATCAAATTAGAAATGAACTTCTGGGAGCTGGACTCTCCACCATGGTCCAGGTAAGAACTTACTCTAAAAATTCAATCTGAACAGAAAACCAAGTGCTATGCAATTTGTCTGTCTAGAAACAATGAAGATCCACACTGTGGGGAGTGGAGTTCCTAACAAATGAATGAAGCCTCGCGCTGGGATGATCTGAAGAAAACAGGTTGCTCTTAAAAAAAAAAAAAAAAAAAAACCAACCAGGAGCTTTTGTTCTGCACTAGAAAAGATAGAGTTCTTTCCCTTCAGCAGCCGGCTCCTATTCACTGCCAGCTTTTTTCTCCTGTGCAGGAAAATCAATAAAGACAATAAATAAATGGCAATCCCATTGAGGGCTGCTTACTAAGTGATTAAATGTTTCAAACCCCAAATACTTGCATGCTTCAGGGATACAAATCTGAATGAACATATGTAAATGGAATTAATGCTCAAATAATTTTCTAGTTACTTAGCACAAATGTGCAATTATTAATACTGCCATAATTTATGTTTGAATATTTATCCCAGTTTTCCTAAGCATAAAACCTTTAATCTACTTTTCTGACATAATTTGAAAATAGATACGGGAATCTTTTTAATCATCTTATGCTTTTTGTAGAGAAAGGAAGGAGACAGATTAAAAAAAAAAGAAAAGCCTCAGGTAAGGTAGGATCATTTCTTTTTTTTTTTTTTTTAAAGATTTTATTATTTATATGACACAAAGAGATCACAAGTAGGCAGAGAGGCAGGCAGAAAGAGAGAGGAGGAAGCAGGCTCCCTGCTGAACAGAGAGCCCGATGCGGGACTCGAACCTAGGACCCTGAGATCATGACCTGAGCCGAAGGCAGCGGTTTAACCCACTGAGCCACCCAGGCGCCCCGGTGGGATCATTTCTGATGTCTCCACTCCCCCTACCAGAAAGGGAAGCAAATGATCCTTCCAAATCTGTGATGAATTTGATATGGGGATATCAGTTTCAATTTTACTCTTTGTTCCAAGGACCCTGACCATGCAAAGAAGGGTTTTTACCTCAACTTGAGAATTACAGTCCCATAAATGCCACCCAAGAGTTTTTAAAACTTGGATGCAGGACAGAAAAGCTTCCCTGTCCAACTTCTTCACCTACCTTTCTCTCCCTGCCCTCCCTGCCCTCCACAGTGGGAGGGGGGGAAAGCAGATGTGGAGAAAGATCAAGAAGACAAGGAAAGAGCCTCTTCTACCTGCCCTTTATTTTATGGGAAGGAAGGCTGGGGTCTGAATTCCAGTTCAGACACTCCCTCCCTGGGTGATCTTGGAGAAAGAAGTCCTCTATGAAGCTCTGTCTCACCATCTGCTAAAGAAGGATGGAGGGAAGGGGATAGGAAAGAGGGTGAAAATGGAAGGACCAAAGAGGTGAAGGAAGGAGAAGGGCAGTCTCTAAAACTTCCTTCCAGACTTGTGTCTCCAGCTCCGAAATTCCAGATTCAGCCATCCTTGTCTGCAAGGCCTTCTACTTCTCTTACGTCCTGCCAGCCTCATCCCTCCTGCCTCCTGGTGGCGTGATGACCATGGGCCTGCTATCCAGGAAGGTCCACTGAGTTGGGATTAATAACACAGTTTTCACTGTCTACAAACCTTCAAAGTCCCAGGCATATAGGAATTGGAGGACTGACTTGGGTTTAAATGTTAATGACATAAATATATTTCTAGCTTAATCAAAATGAAAACAGTGGTGTCAGGGAATATTGTTGACACTGATTTGGTAACAGGAAATGGAGGACTAAGTAAGAAAGTAAAACTATAAAAAGCTGGTTTGGTTATAAAAGCTAAATAATACATTTACTTGAACCCCTAATCTGTATCTCATTACTACACAGAATCTTGTTATTCCTGAAATATAAGTTAAATTAAACAGAATAAATTCTTAAAATATGTGTTTATTATTTATTTTGAATTAAGCATTTCAATCACCTTGTTCAAAATACAAAAATTTCCAAGTGTGTGTACAATGAAAAGTCTTTCTTGGGCATCTAGTTCCCCACCCCAGGGGTAAACAATGTTCCTAGTTTCCTATGTATCCTTGTTTATAAAAGTAAATACATGGGGGTGCCTGAGTATCACAGTCAGTTAAGTATCTGACTCTGTTTTCAGCTCAAGTTGTGGTCCCGGCGTCATGGGATCAAGCCCCATGTCGGACTTTGCACTCAGAGCAAAGTCTGCTTAAGACTCCCATTCCCCCACACTTGCTCATGCTCTCTCTCTCTATCTCTCACATAAATAAATAGATAAATAAAAAATAGATAAATAAAATAGATAGATTAAATGTACAGATTGTTCTCTCTCCCTTTTTACACAAATGATGACCCACCATAAGCTGTGTAGATTTCATATCATTAAGAAAAGATAATCAGGTCACATAAGCTTAGCCCTCATAATTGTCTCCTCATTAATGTAAAAAAAAAGGTGGACATATTTTGATTGTCACTGATATTTGTTTACGTATAGGATAAATACATGCACAGAGCTTAAAACATGCCAAGCATTGTTCTAAACTCTGTATTAACCCATTTGATGCTCATCTATCCTGGGATCTTTAAAAGGAATCCTAAAAGAAGACTCCGTTTATTTAAACAGTGGTTCTCAAGGGAGTTGTACCACCCCCTAGGGGGAATTTTTGAAATTTGCGGAGGTAATTTTTGGTTGTTACAGTGACTGGTGGGCATCACTGGTAGCTATTTGGTTAATACCCTGCAGCGAATGGGACGGTCCTCCACAACAAAGCATCATCCTGCCTTTAGTATAACTTTGGAATGTCCTACTTCATATTATCGTTCAACTCTAGAACCTAACTGTTCACCATAAAAGCACAAAATACTTTTTGCATGGTTTCCATGTACGTTGAAATTTCCAAAAATGCAACAGTGATGTAAATGGAGGGAAAACTGCATTTTGTTTCACTGTGCATTTTATCATGAGTTTTTCACTATTTCAGAAAATTATATTGTTGACAGCAATTCTTCCTGTGGGATTTGAGTCTTGAGTGCAGCACAGCTGTATCAGAGCAGACCATGTCCCTGCGAATTCATCAGTCTACATCACCAAGAGTCTCAAACTCGCTTAACTATTTCAAAGTATGATTTTGAATCAAGAAACCTAGAGATGGATGTTGGGATGTGCTTTCAAGCACTTGTAAAACTCTTTCAACTCCACAGACCACGATCAATACTAAAAATGAGAGTCACCGAAGAATTCCGGAATCTGCGTGGCTGTTACCTTGCTTGTCTATCCTGCCTTGTTCCTAATAGGCGTCACCTCTAGGCAAGTGGGAGCCTGGGACTTGGTATAAAAGCAGGACTTCTGAAGCGTGTGTGTGGTAAGGGAGGGACTACTTGACTTTGTATCTTAGGCAAGAGCTGGTCCAGGAAAACAACAACAACAACAACAAACATTCAAAATAGGTGGGGTGGCAGAGAGGGAACAGAGACTGTGGAAACAGGAAGCAGAACCTGAAAGATTCTCAGAGAGGGTGAGGGCAGTGGGACTTCTGTGATAACCTGAAGGGGAGCCAGAAGGACCCTGGGGTGCCTTCCCTCCTAGAAACCAGGCTGGGCTATTAACCGACCACAAGGAATGTACAGACGGAATGCAGCCACTTTAATGAGCTAACACCAAGGTAAAAGACTTAAAGACTTTGCAATCTGGTTTTGTAGATGTGATGGTGACTTTGTTATCTTCCTTCACGTGAAAATACTGCTGTTTGAATTTGAGGAAGCAACAGAGATAAAGGAAACAAACATTTAGCATAAACAGACTTAGACAACATGTTTATTGATTCTTTAGGGATTTAAATATAGGACAGGCCATTTAGCCAGTACTGGGTGTACGTTTTTGATAAATGTAACCTAAAAACACTTAGTGTAAGACTGAAGATATGGTCAGCTTCCCTGTCTTGTGGTAGGTGGGGAGGGCTGGAAGAGGAGAGGACCTGTGAATGGAGAAGAATCGGGAGCACACGCATTTTAAGGAGCAACTTTTCAGCTGCTTATTATGCAGCTAGTGTTTTGCTTGATGAATGCAGAAAAATACATCATGAAATTTAACTTTTGGTAAACTGTGCATACCACTGTGATCAACAGTGTTTGCTTTCAAGACAACTGGAAAATGTTTTAACTAAACAGGTTATACAATCCCCCATCCAAATTTCCATCTTCCCTTATTTCTTAGTTTCTCCATTTCTGTCTATTATAATACCACCTTGCCTACATCTGATTTGGTGTCAAGTTCCAAAATTTCTTTGAGTCTATTCTGTTTCTTTTTTGATGTCCTCACTGCTATCTTTCTTTCTTTCTTTTTTTTTAAAGATTTTATTTATATATTTGACAGACAGAGATCACAAGTAGGAAGAGAGGCAGGCAAAGAGAGAGAGAGAGAGATGGGGAAGCAGACTCCCCACTGAGCAGAGAGCCTGATGTGGGGCTTGATCCCAGGACCCTGGCATCATGACCTGAGCTGAAGGCAGAGGCTTTAACCCATTGAGCCACCCATGCGCCCCCTACTGCTATGTTTCTAATGTAGAGCCTGGTTGTTTTTCCCTTTTTGTCTTCCATGTGAATATTGTTGACATTTTTTAGGGGGGGAGGATGAGCAGAGGGAGAGAATTTTTTTAAGGTTTTATGTATTTATTTGTCAGAGAGAGAGAGAGAAACTGAGCAAACAGTGGGAATGGCAGGTAGAGGAAGGAGCAGGCTCCCCACTGAGCAAGGAACCCAATGAGGCACTTGATCTCGGGACCCTGAGATCATGACGTGAGCCAAAGGCAGTGGCTTAACTGACTGAGCCACCCAGGTGTCCCAGGAAAAAGAGAATCTTAAGCAGGCTCCATACCCAGATGCCCCAAGACATTGTTGACATATCAGTCTTCCCCAGTGTTCATCAGTCGTTCTTCCAATCAAATATTTTCCTTCATCTACTAGGTATGAGACTTTCTGCTTCTTTTCAACATCTTCTAAAATCTGTTTATATATGTTTTCTTGCATTCACTTCAACACTTCACTCCCTCATTAATCCATTACTGAATCTTACTGATGCTGCCACCGAGATCTCTTTTGAATCCACCACTTTCTTCCTTTCCTTGCTACCACTCTAGTCCAACCCCTACCTGTGTCTGTGTCCCAACTGGTTACATCATCTCTCATGGCCCTCTCCAGTCCATCCTCAATTTTCAATAAGAGTTAATTTTTTTAAAAAATGTACATTAGAGTAGATCCCCTCTCTTAAAACCCCCTTCACTGGTTTTCTATTGGAGTTAAAAACTCCCTAACTTGAGCTATAGGGCCCTTCACCATCTGTCTCCTACTTACATCTCAAGCCCCAAATTGTGCTACTCTATCCCTCACTCACCATTTTCCAGTTATATAAGCAACCATCACTCTATCTGTATGTTTCATTCATGTCCCAAGCTTTCTTCCACTTTTACCAGGCTATTTCTCCTAAGCCCCTACCTTTCACCCAAAGAACACGTTCTTATCCTATTGGTCTCATGATAGCATTGTTAGAAATATAAACATTCTTGAGGAAATTAACTAAAACGGGATCTTCATGAAACTCCAGATCAACAGTGAGATGATAAAACACAAGAATAATATGAAAAGTGAACTGGGAAAACAAGAAATTGAGGGCAAAATAAATCCAAATGCAGAATGAATCAATCCATTACAAACAAGGAGAAGAGAATTTGGTTTTGTAGAAAACTGAGTCAGAGACATGCAGAAGAGATTTGAGAAAGTCAAAGAGAATACAGAAAGAAACATTAAAAAATAAGAGGCAAAATGATAGATATGGAGGACAGACAGCAAAGATCAATATTCAAAATAACGGACATCCTAAAACAGAGAACATATCAAAAGGAGCAGAAAAATTTATTCAAAAGATAATAGAAAAAACTTTTTTGATGTGAAAAAACTGCATCTGCCTGATTAGGCTCTCAGAGAAACAGCCAATATGATCTATAGGGATATAGATGAGATATAGTATTATAGGAATTGGTCCACATGGTTATAGAGACTGAGAAGACCCATGATCTGCTGTCTGCAAGCTGGAGAACCAGGAAAGCTGGTAGTAGAATTCAGTCTGCATCCAAAGGCCTGAGAATCAGGGTGCCAACCAAGCAAGGGTGTTAAGTCCCACTCTCAGTCTGCAGTCCCCCGAACCAAGAGCACTGATATTCAAAGGCAGGAGAAAGTGGATGTCCCAGATAACCAAAGAGCAAATTTGCCCATCTTCCACATTTTTGTTCTCTTGAGCTCCTCAACAGATTGAGTAATGCCCACTGGCATTGGTAAGGGCAATCTTCTTTACTGAGTCAACTGATTTAAATGTTAATCTCATCCATAAAAACCTCACATACACACCCAGACATAATGTTTTACCAGCTATCTGGATATCCTTAGTCCAGATAAGTTGGCACATAAAATTAACCATCACACTTCCCATCAAACAGGCTCACCAAATTCATCAAATGAATAATGATTTAAACAGTAAGATATATCTTGGCAAATGTATTGAGTTTTAGAAATAAAGTCTGCTTCACATAGCTAGGAAGACAGGATAAGCCTCTTTGAGTGGGGAAAATTAAAAGACATTTGCAAGTGTGCAAGGAATAAAGGGGCATATTGCTCTTACCTGTAAATCAGAAAAGTCTTAATGAAGCCATCTAAGGAGCTCAGAGAGGACAGAAAATGGGAAAGCCATTGTTCTAAAGGATAAGAGATGAACACTGAATCCACATAAACAAAGATAAGGAACTATGGTGGTTATGTTGTTCAAAATAGAATATAAATTTATATGTAGACATTTTTAAATTTTTAATGAAAAAATTAAAAAATTTAACAAAACTTGTTATGACAAAGAAAATGTAAATGTTTTGTGCAAAAACAAAAACATTATGACAATAGATAAGGATATTGAGATATTAATATATCTTAATTAAATATACCAGAATATATCAATTAAAATTAGGAAGAAAAAGGGTGAGGAAAGACAAAGAAATATAAGGGTCCCAATTTCCTCATAATGTTTAATTTTGTAAATGGAGAAAGATTTAAGAATATTGTTTAAAGTTGTAAAGGTAGACATTAGTTGGAAATGAAAACAGTCCGTATGTCTTCCATTTGCCTCCCAGGACAATAAATAATCAAAACCAAGCCAAAATACACAGTAAAAGAAAGAACACAAAAATCAAGAAAACAAAAAACCCAAAAATTATTACATGAAATTACAAAGTTGAAATAAAATACAGCTCTTACAAAAATCAGTGCGAATGGGGTCAAAAACTAAAGTCATCTATTTGCACTTAGGGACAGATTTTGAAAGTAAAAGAATGGCCCATGATACATCAGGCAGCCACAAAAAAAAGCAGGATTTGCAGTGTGAATATTAGACACAGTTGAATTCATGAGGAAAGCATTATAATGCTGAGGTATAAAATTCATAATGAAAATGCACATTTCATTCATCTTTATACACCAAACAATATAGTATCAAAACAGATAAAAAGTAAAAGTTGCAGGAAATGAAAGGATGAAGTATTTGAAACACAGTAGTGAGAGGAGACTTTAAAACACTTCTCTTAGTCACGAATGACTTCAATAAACTAACAACAGGTAAATAAGTAAGTAGACCAAAAAAACCAAAAAACAAAACCCAAAACAAAAACCCCACTGGATCTGATTAATATAATTAATAGCAATTTCTTTTCAAGTGCCCAAATATTTTACAAAAATTGGATAACAAATAAAGTCTCAGTCAATTCTAAGAAAATATAAATGGTGCAGGTTTTTTGACCACAAGTCAATAAAACTAGAATTAAATAGCAAAGAAAAAAAAGTAAAAATTAAAAACCCCCATTAGAAGTAAATGAACAAACATCTTCTAAACTACTCTTAAGCCAACAAAGAAACTAAAACCATAAGCCTAGAGTAGCTGCTCATGATACAAAATAATACACATTAAATCCTAAAGCTGTACTCAGATGAAAACAGGTTTTAAATTCTTCCACTGACAATCATTAAAGAATGAAACAAATGAATTCACCATCCAAATCAAGTTTAGATAAATAGCACTAAAATAAACATAAACAAAAAAGTAATTAATAAAGATAAAGGCAGATCTAAATGAATTAGCATACAAAACTGGCAGAATTGCTCCATAAAATCAAGAGCCGGTTAAAGGGAAAGCAAAAAATACCCAGAGTAAAATAAACCACTTGCTAGACTAATCAAGAAAAAAGTGAGAAATCACAAAAACACAAAAGAAGAGAAAAATAACCATAGATACAAAAGGAGTTAAAAGAATTCAAAGCAGTATTCTGTACAACTCTACCTAATACATCTGAAAATCTGGCTGAAAAGTCAATTATTATATTCTTGTTCTCCAGTTTCCCAGCCTCCCCTGCTGAAGAGGTATCTGTGGGGTAGGGCGGGGGGAGCTCTGGGAAAAGTGTGTTTCAGCTAAGAACAAACATGGGTGCACCAGGACCTGCTCTTCCTGACTCCCAAAGCCGCTGCCGTCTCCTTGCAGCCATAAGGGAAAAGCGGAGACTCACAGACACAAGGCAGGGCTGAACGGCAGAACGGACTGAGGCCAAAAGTTTCCCTTCCGGAAGCCTTCCTGTTCTTCCTGTTTTATATAAATCTTTATTACTAAAGTTTTCTGTTATTTGCAACAAAATGTATTTCTGACAGGAGCATATACTTTGCTACTGTGACAGAAAAAGCACCCTACATTTACTTTAAAAACAAGAACAAAGCAAGGATGCCACTATTATTACTCTTGTTTATCTTTATGCTGGAAGTGTTAGCCGATATCAGCCGTTACCATGTTAGCCGATACAAACAGACAAGAGAACCAAATAAGAAATAGAAAGAGTAAAAGGAAGAAGGCAGGTTATCATGATTTCAGATGCTGTGACTGATGGAGTACCCAAATGAACGAACTAAAATCCACTATTAAAAATATAACTTAATGAGGTGGCTGGCTATAAAATTAAGATACAAAAATAAACAGGCTTTACTATATAAATATAATCTCTAATTAGAGAATATAATGGAAGAAAAAAATCCTATTTATAATAGCAAACATTGATAAAATAACTAGGAAGATGTTCAGGAAAAGAGGACTTTAAACTCTGAAAATCTACTTGTTCTTTAAAGGTAATGACTAATACAGTGTCAGTTTTTTCTCTATGAACTATAAACTCAATACAATTTTAACAAAAGAAAGCTGACGAGGCAACATAAAAGTAAACCAAATGAAAATCATGAAGCAGAATGCTAAATAAACAAAGAGGGATACTTGATCTTGATAAAGAAGCAATCTACTCAGACAATAAAATAGTTATAAATTTTAATGTACTGAATTGTGTAGTGCAAAAATTGTTAGAAAAATAAGAACAATATTAATAAAAAGAAAATACTAGTGAGACAATTTAGCACAGTTCTCTCAGAAATGGACAGATAAATGAAGACATGAGGATTTGAAAATCACAATGAACAATCCTAATTTAGTAGGTATATGCAGAAATGGACACTCCACAAATGGAAAATAGTCATTCTATTAGAAAATGCTTAACATTCCAAAATGTTTACATATATATATATGTTTATATATATTATGGTATATGTTTATATACAATATGGTATACCATATTGTATATAAACATATACATATATCATGAAGAAATCTCAGTTCCTTAAAGTAGAAACATAAATGCCAGTTCCTTTGATTATAATTCAATTAAACTAGAAAATTAATAAGTCTAATTCTAAAACCTAGGGCACTACAAGAAATTTAGGGAGGAAATAATAGCCTAAAAGGAAAGGCTGAAATCAGAAGTTTCTGCACTAGACAGCAAAATGGTAAACCTGATCACCATAATCAATTGTGGCTTCTTTTAAAATAGCTGATAAAATAGACAAATCTCTGGTAATTCTAACCATGAAAAAAATGGAGAAAACATACATAAAAATATTAGAAAAGACAAACGAGACATCACCAAAGTCATGGGAAAAATTTAATAAGAGAAGATTTGCATACTTTCTCCCTTCTATGAAGATGTTTTAATAAATCCTATAAATTATGTTGAGAATAGTGTAACCCTTGCCAGGCAGAGGAGGGGATATTGTGGTGGCTGTCACTGCCATGTGCAGCAGAACTTGGAAGCTTGATCTGCATTCCATTTTCACCTCAATAAAGTCATTTCCACTGGTAAAAAAACAAGCATTTGAATTTCCCGCTTAAATTTAGACCCTATAGGTATGCATAAACATTTCAAAACTGATCACATTAACACGAAACTCTTAGGGTGTGGGGCCCTGTGTTCTGGATCAGCTCCTAAGTCTAAAGAAGCCAACAGTCTCCCTCCTCCACACCACTGTAGGGACTGGAAGGGCATGCCAGGAGCAGGAAAAAGGACCCCACCTTCTTTTGTTTCCTGGAAGAGCCCACTGAATAGTTGGAAATTTCCTACTATGAATATAACATTGTCGACATAGCCAAGGGCAGATACCAAATTAAAAGAAAACTGGAAGAGAAACAACACTCTAGTAGCAACAAACATGCAAAGTGCCCAGATTTTGGTTTCTTATTCCATTCTCCAATGAAAGGAACCAGAGTTCCTTGGAGAAATGGCTGATTCCAGGACTGGGGCAGAAAATATAAAAGATGAGTCAGGAGCATCTGGTAGGGCCAAAAAGTAAGATACTGCTAAAGAGATATATATGTTTTTTAAAGACCCCAAGGATGAGGATGTGTCAAAGAGACACAGAAGCCAACTGAAAGAACTCCCAAGGACTAAAGACAGAGCAGTTTGAGCAGAAAAATTTAGAAACTAGTATTGGATTGGGGCATCTGGCTGGCTCATTTGGTAGAGCATGCAACTCCTAATCTTGGGGTCATGAATTCAAGCCCCATGTTGGGTGTAGAGATTACTTAAAAAATATTTTTTTAAAATGTAGTTTTGGGTTATAACCCAAAGTATAAGATAAATACCCATGAGTCCATATGATATAAGAAAATAATTAAATAGATTAATAAATGGCGGAGAATAGACATATCTGCTTGTAGAAATATTCCAAATATTTTATGTAGAAATTCTGCCTTCAAGGAGGGGGACCATAACTCCCACTCCTTTGTTATTGGCTAAGTGTGGTGACTTCTTCCAAAATGCACAGCATGGAAAGCAGGGGTAGCTTTACCTTGGAGAGAGCTCAGAAGCACTACCTCAGCCATGGGATCAAGGACAACATCCACTATCAGACATCATGTGGATAGTGTGTATTCCTAATCTGTGTGATCAACATGGCACTTCATCTCTATGACCTTCCTACCAATAACCTAGAACTCCAGTCCTATCGTGAAAAGACATCAGAAAGATTCCAGTAGAGGGGCATCCTATAAAATGCCTGACCATTACTCCTCGAAACTGTTGAGGTCATGAAAAACAAAGCCTGGGAAACTACCATAGCTGAGAGGAGTCTAAGAGGACAAAATGACTGAATGTCATATGGTGTCCTGGATACAATCCTGGAACAGAAAAAGGACATTAGGTAAAAAACCAAAGGAATCTAAACAAATTATGATCTTCACTAATAATGTATCAGTGTTGGCTCATTAATTATCACAAAAGTACCATACTAATTGAGACATTAGCAATAGGGGAAACTGGGTGCCAGGTATATGGGAATGTTCAATTTTTCTGAAAACCTAAAACTGGAGCAAAACACCAAGTTTGTTAAAAAGAAAAAAAATGGGTAATTGGTGAAGCTAGGGTATGGACAAAGCAGCCTGACTTTACAGTCCATACTGTTAATAAGTAAGTAATTTTCTAGAAAAGTTAAAAATCATCATAATTTTCTTAATAAAGAGAATACAAACCAAATACAATAAGCCTAGATAATGCAACAGGTTGCAAAATTGCATACCTCCACCTCCTCATTCCCTCCAACCCCCAAAAGGCAGCAGGCCCAGATGGTTTCATAAACATGTTTTTCCAAAGGAACCAACAATGCCTGTGACATTTTTTGCTGTTACAGAGAATTAAAAACAAACAAACAAAAACTGAAAAACCAAAAGTTTCCCAACTCATTCTATAGAACTAGTATAATTCTGACACCAAACGGATAAAAAAAATAGCATGCATGCGTGCGTGCGCGCGCGCACACACACACAGACACACACACAGACACACACACACCCCAATAAACCAATGCTATTTGTGAATGCACATTTAAATTTGATGTAATAACAAATTTTATGCTGGGGAAAGTCAGGGTAGCTGGAGTGAGTCACAAGAGCCAGGGAGTCATGCTGTCTATCTACTAATACTGACCTAACTCAATATTTAACAGATTTTCTGATATGTTCTAGCTGACTGTGAGCCCAGTACAAGCCCATTTATGCTATATATCTGAGCATTCCTGTATTTTCAAGTGAGTAAATACGTAGACCAGGATCTGGAAGGACACAGATCATACTGCTTACAAGGGTGAGAGAACAAAAACCAGAGCCATAGTTTGTTTTTAAAAAGGAGAGCTTTTTCTCAATTATCTGCTATTATTTTTTTAAAAAAAAATTGGTTAAAATAAGAGATGTATTCAATCCAATTGAATCAAAATCCCAATGAAAAAAATTTTGATGTGATAATATGATATGATCATATGGTTAAAAGAGTGTAAAACTCATTTGTGAAAATAAGCATGTGCAAATAGAAAAGCACATGGTTGGGGACTACAAAACTTGCCCTAAACTGAGAGTAAAATATGTTATAAATCTTAGTGCTTTAATAAGTGTCCTACTGACTCAGGAATAGATGGAAATGTCAACAGGTTATGGTGTCCAGAAATGAACTCAAGTATATGTAAATTTATTGTATAGTAAAAGTGACATTTTAAATCAATGGGCAAATGAGGGAGGGGCCAGGCTGTCTAGGCATTTGGAAAACATTCAGTTAAATCTCTATCACACTGTTTACTCTGAAATAGACTATAGGTGTCTCAAAGATTTAAATGCAGAAATCTAAAGCCATGGAAGTCCTAGAACAGGACATAAGTGACCTGTATAATCTTGGCAAGGGAAAGCTTCTCTGATAGGGTGAGGCAACTAGAAACCACGAAAAAGCACACCATTACACTCCCTAAGAATACTTTTGCACAATAAGGGATACTGGAAGTAAAATCGAGATAAGAGATAAGCTAGGGAAAATGTCTGCCACGTGTATAGGATGAAAATTTGGATCCTTTGTAGAAAAATAAGAAAATGTAAAAAAATCCCAAGATGCACTAGAAAAAGGAAGCAATAAAAAGGGAAAGGGAAAGTCCTTATTTAGTGCCACAGAGCAATTTCTCCTCACACAAAATGTGTGCCCTTTTTAGCCGAAATGTTCCACTCAATTCTCTAGACTCACTCATAAAAACTGGAGTGTTCTTTGCAACAACAACAACAAAAATCTAGAAAAATCCAATGTACACTAATAGAGTATTAAGTAGATGGTGGTATATCCATATAACGGAATACTCTGCAACCATCAAAAATGAAAAGGTAAATCTATATGTACGGTGACGTGGGAGTTTCCAAGATAATTAAGTGAAAAAAAGTCACACAGCAAAGCGGACACATTTTTGTAAAATGGTTGGAATATGTATAGTTGCATAATTATAGAAAAGGATCTTGGAAGAATGTACATCAATCTGTTACAAGGATGATTTCTAAGAAGTGGGAAAAAAGCGAAGTATAGACATCTTTATTCTTCTTACGTTCATGTATAGTTTGGATGTTTTAAAGTTTGTATCATATAACCAGTAAAAATAGGAATATGAAATTCAGAAATAATTTTAAAATTGTTAAGGTCTTTTTCCCACTTTTATATTCTGTACTTATTAGCAAAATGAAAAATTCTAGAACAAAAAAGGCAATCAACTTGATTGATAAGCCAGCTGAATGAGTTAAACATCATAAGCAATCTCAAATTTTCAGCCAGAGTGCTACTTCATTCATAAAGAACATTCAACAATGAGAATAAGAGAAAAGCCCCACAGAAAATCGTCACAATCTCTCTCACAAACTTCTCTAGTCCTTCATTCTCCGAGCAGCCTGATGGTGGCATTAGTCAGGGACAAGGAGCAGTGAATAACTAGCTTTGGATAGGAAGCTGCCATTCCAATGGGAAACTTGGTGGGAGCACTGAACAAATGAAACTTTGTGAAGTGAAGAAAGCCAACCCGCTGGTGGCAAATGTGGTGTAGTAATGGAATACTAGATTTGGGAGTCCTGAAATTTGGAGTGGGTATTCCCATTGAGACTGAGTTAGAAAATTAGTGGACTTCTCTGAGCCTCATTTTCTTCCTTTGAAAAATGGGTTTAATGGTATCAATCTTACTGGGTTTTGGTGAAAGATCAAAAATTTTTAAAAGATTTATTTCTTTATTAGAGAGAGAGAGAGCATGAGAGCATGGGGGGAGGTGCCAAGGGAGAGGGAAAGAGAAACTTAAGCAGACTCCATGCTGAGTGGACAGACTGACCTGGGGCTCAGTGCGGGCTGGATTTCACCACCCTGAGATCACAACCGTGAGATCATGACCTGAGCAGAAACCAAGAGTCAAGTGCTTAACCAACTGTACTGCCCAGAGGCCCCTGAAAGATCAAATTTAAACATGTGTATAAGGGACATGTGGCTCAGTTGGTAAAGCATGTGATTTTTGAATCTGGGGTCATGGATTCAAGTCCCATGTTGGGTGCAGAAGTTCCTTAAAAAATAAATAAATAAGATAAACATGTGTATAGAACACTGTAAACAGTAAGAATGTGAATGTGTAAATTGTTATTATACTACTTATGGAATGTGTTAGCCAGTAGAAAGCTGTAGTGGGACCATAACTCTCAGCTCCTGAATTCAATGCACCATGACAGGGCTATGGTTGCTGGATAAAATACAGGATGCCTAGTTAAATGTGAATTTTAGGTAAGCAATGAAAAAAATTTTAGTATAAGTAATGAATCATGATAACTGAGCACAAGTTTACATTTAATTTTAACTATTTTCTATTATTCTCTCATTTCAAATAAATCAGGTGCATTTCCCCAACTATTCTGAAAGCTCCGTGGGAATACAGATCATACGTTCATGTTAGATAACAAGTATGATTACCTATTATTCAGGTATGCTACAGGATGCTCAAACATTATTATAACAGATACTAATAAATAATGATAAGAGCAAGGATTTGGTTTGGGTGTCTTTAACTTCAGGGCTTGACTAAACTTCCTAATATCTACAAGGTCTTCTCTTCAGGCTGCCCTGGGAACCTATGTAGCAACTACTGCTCAGGAGCTCAGACACATGCCCATTTCTAGAAGTTAAAGAAAGAAGGTTCCAGAAACCTAGATGACACTAATGGACCTAAGCTCTTTCCTATTTGCTCACATACCATATAACTCAGGTGCTTGAGTCACCCACACTCAGCTTAAAACCTTAAATTCCTCTTATACTCTGTTTGAGTGTTGTTACATGGTTAGGATTCACTAAGAGATAAACAGAAATCTTCCAAGTCTACTCTACTTGATTCCTTACAAAAAAGAAAGACAACTTGCACTTTTAAATGCGGAAACTAATTCAGGTTTTGCTGGGTTTTAGGCTACCAGATTTTGAAAAGAAGACAGTATTTCTAAAACACTGGTCTCTGTCATTCTTTCTTACTCGCCTCTTTCTTGCTGAACTTTTCAATGAGGTTTTGGATCCACCACAAATATCCCTGAGTTAAAAAGAACATACTAAATCAGTGCTTGGTTAGAAGAAGGGAGAAAAACCAAAGAATGTAAGAGTCACTCTACCCATAGACAAGATGATAATCTAGATACACTATGCATAATGTGTGTGTATTTTTTTTTTTTTAGGGAAGATACAGAACTTTCTCAGAATGATTTGATGAAATATACACTTGAATCACACAAAAAAAGAAAATGTGACAAGGAAATACTTTGCATACTGAGTTGTGACCATGGTTATGTAGGAGTGTACACCATTTCCAATTAAACAAAGAAACAGGCAGTAGAAAACACTTTTTTTTTAAACCATGAAGTCTCTTTGAAAGAAAAGTAGAATTTGCACTCTACCTTATTCATTAAAGTTAGAAACTGCCATCCCTTTAATGAGCAGCCTGAGGGTGGAGAAAGTGTCTTGAATAGCTATATTCCAAGGAGTACTTGGCATCATCACTGAAACATAATGTGGGACTGCAATTGTGTGGGGTTTTTTTTCCCCAGTGAATAGGAAGTGATCAAAGATAACACTGCCTGAGAAAGAATTAAAATAGTGTAACATTGCATCAAGTTATAGCCAATGCCAATCATCATATGGATGAATGAACAAGATCCTTTAAATAATGGTATAGACGTGCTGTGGCATTCAAAATATAATGACCAACTTCAGTGGGGTTCAAATAAAAATGCAAAAGCATGTGCCCACTCATCTGGCCAGAACAGTGAAGTATAAGCACGTCTCTTTAAATAGATCTGTAAGCCACATCCTTCATTTACATCATCTATAAAACACTGGACTATAGGAAGTAAATGAATTCCAAAAGGCTGCCTTCGGAATTTTATCTTAGCAATGGGAAATGCTATCTACTAGGATACTAGAAAATTAAAGGCCCGATAAAAAAAAAATAAAGTAAAAAGGACTTCTATAATTACAAAGTGGTCACCTTTCCCTCCTTGAAAGGACAGGAAAGGAAAGGCACAATACAGGAATTGAAGTCATCATTGTGTGGATGAGAGTTCCTGGCATATAATGCTAGACAGAGCTATTTACTGGAAAAAGTGTTGGTTTATTTACATGCTAAACAGCACCACCTTCTAGCTTCGGGCTGACTGACAAATAACAGCACAGCAAGGGAGAGAAAGAAAAGGCAATCTTCCTTATTCCAGAGAGAATCAGAACAAGACAGACAGGGGTTGTCACAAATCCAAACATCTTGACCCCATCATTATAAAATGGAGTGCCCAGCCTCTCCAAACATCTCCAAAGAGATAATCTTTGCTTTTTCAGTAACAAGAATCATAGCAAGGAAACTTGACTCTGCATCCAGAAGAAGGGATGAGGGAGAGGGGAAAGATAATATTTGTCTTAATCTAGAAAATCTCCATTACACAACTCTTTCAAAAGATGGGAAAAATAAAATGTAGTCTTTGTCGAAGAACTCATAAACAAGGCCAAATGCACCCTTGTGCACTGGATAAAAACAAAGGTGAAAAATATCTGATTTGATGAACAAAGACTGGCCGATGAATGGAGTGAATCGTGCTAATACAGTAAACAGGAGATCTGAATAAAAAGATCAAAGGAAGCCAGAGAGCCTAATGCACCCACAATTGCAAGTGCTCCCCAGGGAGTGACAAGAATAAAATTGAAGATTTTGCTCAGGGAGATGCTGCCCCTGATTCTAATCTAGTTGTCTATGCTAATCAAGGCACAGCCTTTGAGCTTTCTCTAAAAGTTTTCACTTCTTTGATTTAGAAAATCATGCTTGCACTTAGAGTTGGTATATATGAATTCTGACAGATACTAAGAGGGGAAATGAGGCCACTGAGTGGGGAAACAAACAAAGTACATGCGATATTGTTCTAGTTATGCCCACTCCTTGCCATGCAAGCTTTGGCAAATCATTTTATCCCTGGGCGATCACTTCTAGATTTTATGTGTTTACCCTATGCTAAATATTTGCTTTTTACAATAAAACGTGCTGCCTTCCCCTCCCCCCCCACCCCCCCCCCCCCCCACCTCTCTTTCTTTCTCTCTTTCTCTCTTTTAAACAAATAAGACTGGGTCGAGTGAAAATTCATACAAGAAATTGTACTGACAGAATATCTATATTTTTCTTTCCTCATTTGACATTTAGTTTCCTGAGTGGGATGAAGTGTATCGGGAAGTTATCTGTGCACCATCTACATATATTACTTTAAACCTCATTGACAAGACTACAGTTAGTTAGACAGAGTTGAAGAATGTCTGCAGGATTCCGTTTGGTTTTTACTTCAGGTGGCCCAAGGAAGGATGACAAGCGCCAGCGAAGCGACGCTTGGGAAGCTGGGGATGAAAATGGCGGGAAAAAGGGAGGGGGGTCATTAGCAGCCTAGACATGGGCCACATTTCCTTCACAGAACCAAACGTGTCCATGTGTTCAGTGAGGCCTTCACAGGTAGTGAGCACTCACCACGGCCTGGAAGCAGGCCTGGATGCTGGGCCAGTGCCTAACGGTCATTACCCAGGAGCCAGAGGCCACCGCCATTGCCACGCTGGCTTTCCCCGGCGACCCCTACCCAGCAGGCTTTGCCCGGCGGCCACTGACCCTTCCCATTACCTCGCAGGTCGTTACCGGCCGATGTTATCTGGCAGCCATCGTGTGTCATTCCTTAGTGACCCACTAAGAAGCCGCAGCCACTGCTGCCCAAGTCGCACTCCCGCGGGAGAAGCTGGTTGCGGAGTTTCCCTCGCCCGTCCAGGACTGCTCTGCAGCCAGAGGGCCCCGCCATGCGCCACCGGGCTTCCTGCCACGCACCACCCGGCTTCCGGCCACGCGCCCCGGCGCTTCCGGCCACGCGCCCCGGCACTTCCGGCCACGCGCCCCGGCACTTCCGGCCCCTGCTGTCTGGCGCGTCACCCAGACCGGCTCCTCGCGGTGTGCACAGGCTGAAGCTGAGTGAAGCCTGCCTTTGTGGACTCTTGTCCAAGGCGCCCCTGGACATTCCGGAATCCTTCTAAAATTCTCCTGGATTCGAGAGTTTTATTTACGACGGCGCCTCTCGCTCTGGGGTTGGGAGACTTCGTGAAGATGCTGATGTAAGATAAATTGCCTCAGGGAGAGGATTAACTAAGAGCTTCTGCTTGGCCCAGAGAGCTGTGCCCTCAGCCTGCCCACCCCGTCCTCTGCGCTCGGCCCACCGCGGCCTCGGCCGCGCTCCGTCTCACCCGTGAGGATCTCAGCGGCAGGCGACGTCCCCCTGCAGCAGCTGCGGCGGACTGGGAGGAGCGTCGGGGCAGAGCGTTGAGACGTCTGTTCTGCGACTGGCGATGTGGCTCTTTCCCCGGCCGTGTGGCCCGCGACGCGTGGAAGGCTGAAGCTGCTGTGGCACCTCAGAACTTGGGCGTTTGACACGCAGGCGCTGGCAGACAGACTGCGGGCTTTGGGAGTCGTTTTCTAAACCGGCTCCTGCTGCGGAAGGGCTTGTGCAGAGTGGGTGACTTCGGTTTCGGCGCCCGGGACCGCTCCGAGGCAACACGCATTAACAAGCCCTGAGCATGAGGTCGCCAGCCAGTCTGCAGGGCTAGGAAGACTTCCGTGAAGAAAGCAACAGAAACTGGGTTTGCTCCTATTAATGAAATTTCAAACTTTGTGCCAGACCTCGGTACAAATCATAGCCTGGAACTATGTCCTGGGATGACGGAAAGCAAGAGAGAGAGAGAGAGAGAGAGAGAGAGAGAGAGGGAGAGAGGGGAAGGGATGGAGGGAGGAAGGAAGGAAGGAAGGAAGGAAGGAAGAAAGAAAGAAAAAAAAAAAAAGGTTTTGGGCAAAATAGGGCAGTTCCATTCTGGAAACATAATTTCATCGTGGAAGCTTAAAGTTCCAGGCTCGAAACATTAAAGTCACCACCTTATCACAATAGTTCCAGGACTAACTGATAACGCAAGGAAAGTGGTGGCGTCACTGTTTCATCCCTGAAAGAAAATACTGCTTATTGTTTATACACCTCGGTTCGGTAAGGTCAGTTTTTTGTGTTTTGTTTTTTACATTTTTGGAAGGCATTTAACAACAACAAAAAGATTATTTTAGAGCGAGGGAAAACCTGTGCGCAGGCGTCGCCCCCGAGGGGGAGGGGCAGAGAAAGTGGGATAGGGAAGGACTCTCAAGCCGACTCCCCTCTGAGCGTGGAGCTGGAATGGGGGGTCTCTATCTCATTATCCCGTGACGCCCCTCCCCAGAAGGCATTTTGGATGAAAAAAGATAAAGGAGAACTCCATAAGCTCCACCCCTCAAGAAGGCTGGTCTCCGGGCCACCACTACAGACAGAACAGCGGGCCGGACAATGTTGTTTCAGGGTTGTGTACATCACATTCTTAATCCTATGTTCCCTAAAGGTGTTGATCTTCAAGTAGGAGTGACAAAAAGGGGAGGGGCAATGTTGGAATTTTTAGGGTAAACTCAGAGCAGTGTGGTGAAGAACGACTCTCCTACAGACTCTTTTCATGAAACAGAGAAGTTAAAGCTTGGCTGGTGGGTGATATGCAAGGTTTAAAGAGCGAAGTTAATTAAAGGAAGCTAATTTAAATAAAAAAGACTGGGAAACTTTCTTAATATTAAGCTGGTCTAGAGAATGTATCTACTGGGGCACCTGGGTGGCTCAGTCGTTTCACCACCGACTCTTACAACTCAGGTCATGATCTGCATAGTTGTGGGATAGAGCACATCTGTCTCCCCCCAAGTTGGGGCTGGGTCAGGAGTCTGCTTGTCTCCCTCTCTCTCTGGCCCACTCCCTGCTGGCATGCTTGCTTTCTCTCTCTCTCTCAAACAAATAAATAAATCTTTGAAAAATTTTTTAAAGAAAGAATGTATCTACTAAGAAGGGACTGAGGAAGAGAAAACAGTCACATGAAAGCATAAAATAGGGTCTAAACTGATGGAAACTTCCTAGCTGAATGATTGCTGAATTAAAAGTTAATTAACATTGCATTAGAAGACTTCAACTTTAGGCAATAAATGATAGACTGTAGATTTCCAAAACTGAGGAACTAAGATAATGAAATTTACCTTTAATTTCTATTTGTAGACTCAAATGAACTTAGATTTAATTTCAAAAGCAGATAACTATTCAGATCCTTAATACTGTGATTTTATTTTGAATAATTGCCTTTTATTTTTAATGCCTGTTGTGTCTTTACTTCATGTCACAATTTAATCCCTCTTTAAACTTAATTTAATGCCCAATTTAATCTCAATATGACAGCCAATAATTAAGAGAACTCATGTTGTATAGCATACTCTTTGGTTTTGTTGGTCATGTATATGTGTTGTATACAAATTGTTTTGTACCATGCAATTTAATAAACAGTACCACTTGATGTGTTTATTAAGGAAGAACAGAAAACCAAGCTACCATCTTTTGAGAGTTAAAACATAGGTTTTCATGGTGATGGTATGAAAAGCAAAAGATTTTACATGCTACAGAGGCCTACTTTTAGTATTTGTACATCACATGCACAAATGTACAAGCCTATAGATTATGTGTATTTTACACATACAGATCTAAACAGTATAAGTACAAATCTGAAATAATCATTTTGTAAGTATAGTGTTACATGGATTAATAATTTGTATTACTGGTTTTCATCCTTTCCCCTCTTTTTCTTGTGGAATCGTTCAAGGAATTCTGGGAAGCCCAATTTGAAAAACAGACATTCTGTTTTGACACTCTGCTTTGATCAAGGTTATGTGAGGGCTGGAGATGGGGGTGGAGGGCCTAAAGGCAGCTTTTAGGTTCACTTTCAGTGGCCCTGAAGCCCTTCCATGGAACCTTTAGAATTTCTGGAGCACAGTTTGGAAATTGTTGTCCTATATAATGCCCTACATTTGTAGTGGGCTTTTATATGTGTGATATAAATTTTACAGATTATATGTGTGATATCATTTTATAGATAAGAAAACAGGGACTCAGGTCAATTCATTTTCCCCCTGTCACATAATTATTGAGTGATTAGGTTTAGGACTTGGACTCAAATCTTCTGCTCTGACTCATATTTTTCCCCTTAATTCATACTGTCTATAACATCCTGAGCATGTTTTCTAACATCCAAGTAGGATGAGGTAGAATTTATGTAGAGCATGAGTGTTTCTTAACATTGTCCTTCTGCAGCTGAAGTGAGTGACAGTGTTCCTTTGGATCACAGTCTTGTGGCTCACCAAGGTCATTGACTGCATAAGGCTTAGAGATGTGTGTAATCCTCACCTGTAAACCTGGCCCTTTCTTCCCCACTTGAGAAAGCATATTGTAGTACAGGTCACAGGGTGATATTATCAGAGTCGATTTTTATTCATGAACAAGATGAACATTTCATCCCCTGCCTTTGGCAACCACCAGTCTGTTCTCTGTATCTATGTGTTGAGGTTTGTTTTGTTTTAAATTCTTTTTGTAAGCCAGATCATACAGTATTTGTCTTTCTTTAACTTATTTCACTTAGCATAATGCCCTTAAGGTCAGTCCTTGTTGCTGCAAATGGCAGGATTTCCATCTTTTTTATGGCTGAGTAGTATTCCATTGTATATTTACACATTCACCCAACAATAGACACTTAGATTGCTTCCATGTCTTAGCTATTGTAAATAACGTTGCAATGAACATGGGGGTGCATGTATCTTTTTTCAGTTAGTATTTTAATTTCCTTTGGATAAATTTCCAGACGTGGAATTGCTGCATCATATGATAGATCTACTTTTTTAAATTTTTTGAGGAGACTCCACACCGTTTTCCATAATGGCTGCACCAATTTACATTCCTATTAACAGTGCATGAGGGTTCCTTTTTCTCCACATCTTCAACAACACTTACTTGCTTTCATTTTGATAATAGTCATTCTAACAGATGGGAGGTGATATCTCTGTGGGTTTGATTTACATTTCCCAAATTGTTTTTGCTCCTTCTTACTCAACTTTGGGATGCTTTTAGATCTACAGAAGGAAAGAAAAGTAGAACTCAGAAAGCTCATCGGTGAACATCTGACCAGTATTGAACGTACTTGCCACACGGAAGATTTAAGTGCTGAATCACAGATGGGTCTTGAATGTTATAATTCTGATTGTTACACTAAACACTTCCCATTTTAAGCACAAGCAGTTTATTTTCCTTAACTAATTTTCCATTTTTCATTGGCTCCTATTGAGTCTCTTCCCCCACTAAGGTAACTTTTGATTTCAATATTATAGTCAAGATGCTTATCAATAATTGGTCTTCTTTAGATATACTGTCTCTGAATTAGAAGATGAAAAACAATTATTTCCACTGATAATTAAAGTACTGAAGTTTGTGAACTGTTTATCTTCTATGTCATAAATAAAAATTGACTCAGTTTAAAAACAGGATAAGGTTTATTAGATATGTTCATGTACATTGTAAAGCCGAGAGCACAAGAAAATCAGAAGCATTTTACAAACAGCTAAATAAAGAACTTTTTCCCTTCCCTTTCATACCTCAACAAAGCACTGGAGTTCTGGAAAATGCTGATGTACAGCAATGTTCTTAGGCAAGTCAGAAAATTGGCAGATACTTCCTAATTAAGAAGAAAGCTCAATATGTCTGGAATCAAGTATAGTAATTTCATACTAGTCTTTCCCTACCCCACATCACACAGGAATGGGGTTCTACATAACACCCTAGTCCTTTGGGTGAGACTCTTCTAGCCCCGCTGTTTTCACTTACCCAGCATGACCTACAAGTACCCACCTTCCTTTCTTTGTTTAACTGACTTTCTCCACTTTGAAGGTCTTGCACTAAGCAACTGTTAGACACAGAGTCCAGAGCTGGTGGCAATTCATATGTACATGAACATATCAAGGGGTCTGAGAAGTCTTGAAGACACCTCTATACCTTTTTAAAACTTCAGTGGATATTAAATGTTAAATATTGCCAGGCACTGTGTTAAATGCTATTCAGGGCAAGGAAGGGAGTCCTGCCTTCAGAGCAATTAACATCCAAGGTAATTTTTGACAAACTGATGAATAATTGACAAATACAAGTTTGTATATTTAAATGATAAGTATATATTTTGAAATGACCACCACAATCAAGTTAATTAATATCAATTACATCACATAGTTACCTTTTATTTTTTTTAATATAGAACACTCCACAAATTTGCATGTCATCCTTGTGCAGGGCCATGCTAAATAATTTCTGTATCATTCCAGATACAGATTATCTATATAGATGCTGCTGCAGGGACAGTAGTCATTGATTGTTGGCACAAGTCTTAAATTGATTTATGAAGAGATGATTTGTGAAGAAATGTAAAAATTTTCTATTAATTATAGACATTTTAGTACACACCCTACAATGCTGTGTTTTGCTTTGCCTTGCCCTCCCAGCTTCCAGTCCCATAAAAGGAATGAAAGACTCGGAATTTAGCTTCAAAGTCATGTTTCTCTCTACATAGAAGTGTGACCATGTCTAAGGTGCCCTGAACCAATTTTTAAACTAAATGACGGGAAGGGGAGGTAGGAAATTTAATATTAATGTTCTATTTTTTCTTTTAAATGTATTATTTATTTATTTGACAGAGATCACAAGTAGGTGGAGAGGCAGGCAGAGAGAGAGGAGGAAGCAGGCTCCCTGCTGAGCAGAGAGCCCGATGCGGGGCTCGATCCCAGGACACTGGGATCATGACCTGAGCTGAAGGCAGAGGCTTTAACCCACTGAGCCACCCAGGCGCCCCGTCTATTTTTTTTTCTTTAAAATCTTTTGGGGTTAACTTTTATTTCTTAATTGTTTTCTTCTTCTATATTTGTTCTTCTACTTACAGCTAAATAACAAAATGAAATGAAAGTGGAACTATTAAAAAGAAAATAATTAACAATTAGGTATTTAGAATACTTAGAATTTTGCTTTATAAAAATATTGTTCAAGCTATTACTCATGTTGAAGTTTTAGTATTCATTAATGTACGTATTTTGTGCAAAATCAGCAAATTCCACATTCCTGGTTTGGCTGTTATACACACAAATTAATGAATGTACTTTAATGAATTTGATTAATATGCAGCAGTTTAAGATCCATTTTGTATTATTAGCCCATGAAATGTTCCTCATTGAATGCTGCTGATTCAGAATGCTGTATTTCCCTGGGAAGGCTGGCTCTCTCTCTCTCACACAGAGATGCTCTTCACAAATAATGTAAAACTAAGATTTTCATAATTATCATAATTCACTCATTAAGATATTAGCAAACTGTCACAACCACAAAAGATTCTCTATGCATGAAATTTTCCATCTTTTGCCTGCACCCAAGATATACATGCAGTGCCAGTGCCAGAGAATGCTAAGTGGAAACCCTACTTCTGCATTTTATTAGCAAATTTTGCAAACTACAAACAGCTTGAGTGTTGTATAAATTTATAGTTGTACTTGCGCATTTGTGATGGTGGTTTTCGGCATGCAAGTTTTATCTAAGAGCTTTTACTTGGAACTGCACAGAGCAATTCCAAAACCTCAAAACTAAAGGAAAATAAAATTGAAGTGCCTTTAGAATTGTGTGATTTATACATTAAAGTATTTATTTTAAAACAAGATTAAAAATACTGCACTCCTAGAAACATTCTCTCCTGGTAGAAGCCACTCAGATGGAAAATTTCATCTATTTCAAACTGATTTTTTGCCTGAATGACTTTCACATATTTTCCTAAAACCTAGTCATGTCAGACGATTTATTCTACCTTAATAATACTGTGCAAGTAGCCAGGAAGATTCAAGTGTTGAAGTGGTAGAAGGCAGTTGGCCAATTAGGTGCTCAACTATATTTTGATTTTCTATGCTTAGACATACTTATTCTTTTCTTACCTTCTGATCCCCTGCTCAGTACTTCTAAATGAGAATTTCTGCGTATTTCTGTCCTAGGAATACGTGGCCAAATTTGAGATATAGAATGCATTTTGGATCAAAATCCCAAATAAGAATAAGGCAGTGAAACCCATTTTCTCACTTTAAGAGGTAATAGAAGGAGCTCAGAATGGTATACAATGGGCACATGTATTTTCAATCTCCAACCCAAGGCACCCCATCGCCCCCTTCACAGTACAGTACCATCTGTGCCATCATGATGTCCCTAGTGATAGGGAGGCTCTGCATCTATTAAAGATGACTGGCCTACAACAGAGCTACAGAGTTGCGATATAAGAAATCATTTTTCAGTGAAATAATTGGCACTTTTTTTCAGATTTTTCTCTCTTAAAAAAGTATCTTTTTTTTTTTTTGGTTCAGTCATTATTGTCATTGACTCATCATCCTTTGGCAACATATATTATTTTTGAAAAATTGATTTTAAAGAAAATAGCACACAAAATATTCTTAACAGAAACAGTTGCTAGGCCGGAAAGTAATTGGAAGTCTCTTCTCTGGTTGAGTTCATATCATGATCTTGAAATAAAAAGACACAGGATGTGGTATATGTCTTAGCTTATGATCTCAGGAAGTATGTGAGAAAGCTATGAAAGTAAATGTAGACTTCAAAATTTGGAATTTGCTTTGGGAAAAGATGACAGTGGTAGCAATGACCAGAGCATTTTCCCCAGGAGTAGCTCTTAGCTATCTTGATTCTAGTCAACAAGTCAAAGAAACTGTCATTATTTTTCTAAATAGCTGGACTGAAAGAAAGAAAACCAACATTCTGGACTAGGTTCTTATCTTGATGCACTGACACTCATGAAGAATTCTTTGAGTGAAGGAATTCGAAGCTTTCCTATGACAGCACTGGCCAGTCCACAAAGAAAGAGGGACTTTGTCCAATAAGCCCTCCCCAAATAACCATGTAACTCATTTTCTGATGATGGAATATTGAAAATGCATAAGTCCTGAGCTTTTCCCTTTGCAACGCCCCATTTGGAAGAAAGAAGTCATCAGAAAAATGGATTCTTTCTTGCTAACCTGACAGATACCATCCAGAGACTAGAAAGAAATAATTTGTCAGTACTGTCAGCCAAATGCTGCGTGGCCCCCATCTATTACTTAAGGTCTATTTTCATTCTACCCAATTCCACGAAGTTTGTTTTATTAAAATGAAAAATGGGATTATGGTGCTCCCTAGAAAGTCATTTTATCTTTTTCCAGCTGTTCAGTGACATACTTTTAACTTTGTACATTCACTTGTTTATAATTATTTAAACTAAAGTTAGTTACTGCACACCTTGTTTACTTGTACCTAGTAGCAAATTTGTAGTGACAGGAGAAAGATCACTGAGTACCACTAAGTCTTGCAAAGAAAGCACAATTAATAGCATCCTGTCCCCAGTTTTGGAAAATGTATGTTGTGCATATAACAGTCAGGATTCTATTGTAAATTTTCACTATTTTAGGCCCAAAAAAGGTGCTTTACAGGGAATTCAGACTTAAATATTCATTAGAAGGTTGAGAAGAGCAGACTCTCCACTGACCTCCAGGAACAACTCCAAGGACAATTTTGCAGACCCAGGCTTCCAAGGGCACTGAATTAGGAAGCTGCAGCAGCAGTGCCACCCCCAGGATCACTGAAGATCTTGGACTTCAGCTGCTTTCCAGGCATCAGGAGGCCACCACCGCAGTTGTTGGCTCCAGGAATTTGCCACCAAGGCTGCAGTCCACTAAGGAGGCCGCTTCAGGGCCATACTGTGCCTATTCAACCCATGAGAGGAAAATCAAGGTCTCCTGCATCACCCCTTCTCCCTCCCCTGAACTTGGCTCCAGGTACAAGTGCCACAAGCGTGCATCTCATTGGCCAAACCTAAATGGCTTCTTTAGCTGTATGGGAGCCTGGGAAATGAAGGTCTTGTTTTGTTTTAATTTTCTAGTCTTTCCGATCCAGGAAAGCATGCTAATAGGAGGTTAGAACAGAGTTGAGGTAGTTTACCAAATCTACTCCAATACCCAGAGACACATTTTCTACTACTGGTTAGCCATGCATAAAGTTCGTCATAGTTTCCCATTTTTTAAAAAATTAGTGTAATTCCTTCTTTTATCTTTTTGGAGATCTTACACTAGTTTTCTTAAAGTCATTTCAGATTGTTCTATCACTTCCAATTGTCGGGAGTAAATAGGTCCTGATGTGGTAAGCAGAATAATGTCCTTCTGCAAAGATGTTTATAGCCTAATGCTTGGAAACTGTATGTTACACTACATGGCAAAGGAGAATTAAAGTCGCAGGTAAAATTAAGGTTGTTAATCAGCTGACTTTAAGACAGAGAGATTATCCTGGATTATCTAGGTGGGCCTGATGTAATAACAAGGGTCTTTAAATGTGGAAGGGGGAGGTAGAAGAGTTCAGAGTGTTGCAGAGTAAGAAATACTCATCCCACTGTTGCTGGCTTTAAAGATGGGGAGGAGCCATGAGCCAAGGAATACAGGCAGCCTCTAGAAGCTGGAAAGGGCAAGGCAGTTGATTCTCCCTAGAAAGGAATCAGCCCCGTTAGCACCTAGATTTTAGCCCACTGAGAGCCAGTTCAGACTTCGGAACTACAAACTTGAACAACAAGTTGGTGTTTTAAGCCACTAAGTTTCGGCTAATTTGTTCAAGCAGCACTAAGAAACCAACACAGCTGATAGTTAAGATTGCTGGCTGCCCTTTTCACTGATATTTTTTTTCTCATGAGCTTTGACATTTTAGCTTGTGGGTTCATCTTGAGTAGGGTTTTCTGCTCTGTGTACTTGCCTCACTTTGTCAACCTGGTTGTGGACACAAGGAAGCTCATTGGGACCCTAGGTTTTAACCTGGTTATTCCATGTCTAGTCTCTATTGGTGCTATCCCAAGGTTAGCCAAGGGGACCAGTGGGAAGCCTGGTCCAAGTGCTGCCACAGTCAGGGAACAGCACTTGGAGCTCTATCTGGCTTGTTTCACATGTTAGAAAGCATGATTAGCCCTTGATTGTATGCAGGAAGTAAAGCACTGGTCCCAGCTTGGCACAGGATGCTCCTGTCCAGGCTGTCCCACAGGAATCAGGTCTTTATTCCCATGTCTGTTTTAGTGTTAAAGCTTTGCAGGTCTCTGGTTCATGACACACTTTCTCCTTTGTAGTTCAGTTTTTGGTCCATCAGGATGTTTAGCTCATTTTATTTTTTAGCATAGCCATACTTTTCAATTTATAATATATATTTGATATATAATGTAATTTATAAAATGCATACAAAATGCTGGTCGCATATTTTGTCATTGCTGTGTTTAGAGCAGAGGGGGGAAATTCCAAGCATTACCTTGACCATAAGACTGCAATATGTAGGTTGTATGATTTTTTGGTTTTGTTTTTTAAGAATTACCTATTCATTTTACAGAGGGAGAGAGCGAATGAGCCAGGGGTGAGTGGCAAGGGGCTGAGGGAGAGAGAATCTGAAGCAGGCACGCCACTGAGTCCAGATCCTGATGCAGGGCTCAGTCCTACAACCTTAAGATCATGGCCTGAGCCAAAATTAAGAGTCAGACACCCAACCAACTGAGCCACCCAGGTGCCTCAGATATAGAATTAACATTTCACAGAACACCATGTCCCAGGTTTTCACCCTGTTTTAGCTGAAGAGAAAATATAGTGAGTGGTTAGATATTTCTATTTCTATCAGTGATTTGCTTTCTGCATTCCCAGGGATGTCACTTTCTTCAACAAATAATACCCTTTTGGCAAAGGCTTAGCTGGCTGAAAATTATAAGAGAAAGTTTCATTGTATTGCACTTTAAAGTGGTTGTTCCAGAAATTCATCTTAAAACTTGCTATTTCAGGAAGCTGGCTCAGCTCCTCCACTTTCTCTGGAGTCCATCAATTCCATAAATTGGCTAGGCGTTACTAGAGGATGATTGTTAGGGTCAGGAGGGGGAGGAACAGAACACCAGGTGTTACATTACAAAAGGTGGCATGAGTCCCTGGTTTAGTCATGTACTTTAAGAGTGTGGAAAATAGCTGTTCACAGTTAACACCAGAAGTGCTCATTAAACTGATTTTCTGTTGGGAATGATTCCCCCAAAATGTCTCAGGCTATCAAGTAGCTAAAATTCTATCAGGATTATGATACCCACTGAGTTACAAGTTATAAGAAATGATACTTGAAATAAAGGCTTTGCAGGCAAATTAAAATAGTAATAATTTCAGTTAATGTAATGATATCTTTTTTTTAAATCCCTTAATATCATTCAGCCAAAATTACATATTTGGGGAAAAATGAGCTACTAAAGAAGATTTCCTAATTGTATGTAATATGCCTGAAGGCATATTGCGGATGTAATTCAGATGCCTGGACACAGAGGAAGATGGCTCTGATGATGACATTATGCAATAGAACTACATTTTAGTCACAAACAGTTATAACATAAAATTATTTCTCAGAGAGAGGAAGCTGGGAGTATGTTACCACTTCCACAGCAAGCTCTGTAATCCTGGCTACACTTTGGAGATCATATTTTTACATGTACAGGCTTCTCTGTAAGCCCTTGAACCTTGCAGATCAAATTTTGACATCTAGCATCCCAGTATTTTGCAAGTGATAGCACTTATTTTCCTGAAACTTAATTGTGAGTCTTTTGCTTTCTTTGTTTAGTTTATGCCAACGTGGTGTGCCATCAACCAATTCATTTTGGCTTGCCCTTGTCTCTTCTGTGGTCCAAAAAAGTCCAAAGCTGCTTCTTGAGGTGAAAGGAGACTTACTTAAACCAAGCATGAGTTTAACTACTTATAACTAGACGTAGCTGGGTTTAAGAAGGGTTTGGGTTTTGTTTTATTTTTAATTTTACATTGTTAAGCTATAAGTTATTGTCAAGCAATGTATCAGTTAAAGCTTTTACACTTACTGTAGTTCAGTGGCCACAGTATTTACATAGAATTTCATGTCAGTGCATATGTGATCTTGACAAATGACCAAAGATCAAACCGTATTCTGATTTGTAGTCTAACGCGGGTGACTAAATTTGAATTTATTTATTTTTTTTAATGCTCAGGTGGCGTTCCCAAACCATACTGGCAAAGGCTCATAAAAAGTAGGTCTCATGGTGGTCCCTGCACCTCTCCACTCCCCAAATCCCATGGTCTTTTCTTTCCCTTTCTGGCGCAGGGGTCAGATGCCATCACCTCTGAAACGTTGATTTTAGTCTTCCTGAGATAAGAGCTCATAACCCGTCGGGGCCACACTATTGTGAGGCGGCGCCTTCTGCTTCAACACGGTTGATTCCTTTTCCATCCTCCCATGTTTCCTTTATGCTGGGCTAAATGCATTCCTCCACTGGGGTATGGCTGGGACAATGGATTCCTCCATTTGTCCTGGTTGGCTTCTGGGATAGCCATAGCTCCAAACAGGCTTCTTGGCTGGTGAGTCTGGGCTCAACAGTTCAGTCTTCCTACTAGGTCTGCAGTCAATTTACGTCTATCTCCCAGCTTCTCCTTATGCCAGCTTCATGACGGTTTTTCAGTTGGATCTCAGAACTATCAAAGGACAGCTGTGGGCTTTAGCCTGTCATTTGGCCAGGGATGTTGCTGGATTGGGCTTAATACATCTGAGGGAAAGCCCAGAGATATGACAACAAGAAGGAACAAACATTTGTTTCTCTGGCCCTGGTCAGAATTCAGCTGATTCTAGGTATCCAGTATTCAGGATCCAGGCTCAAGTCTTTCCAAAAGACAAAGGAAGATGAAGACCAATTCCTAATTTCAAGGCAGGGTTTGTAAGAAAACCTTCACCTGCTTCAGTCTGGCTGGGCAAGGTGCCTTCAGAACAGAAAAGGGTGGTGCCTGGGTAGTTCAGTCAATTGAGAAACTGAGTGGCAGACTCTTGATTTCGGCTTGGGTGTGATCTCAGGGTCGTGGGATCAAGCACCACATCAGGCTCTACTCTCAGTGCAGAGTCTGCTTATCCCTCTCCCTCCCCCCTCCATCCTCTGCCCCTCTCTCTGTTCGTGTGCATGCACACACGTGTGTTCTCTCTCTAATAAATTTAAAAAAATTTAAAAGGTCCCCTTCTTTTGTTTGTTTCCTAGAAGAACCCACAGAATAATGAGACCATCCTAGCTAAGAGAAGGACATAGCTGGCACTAGCTGGTATAACCAATATCAGATACTGTGTGAAAATCAAGCTTTGGTTTTCCAAGTGACCATATAATACTTGAATGAGGTCCAGAATTAGACTAAACTGGGTTGGTACAAACTACATCTGACCTCTTACCGTTTCATGATACCAGAGATCTGCCTTCCTGGCTTTCCCTATGTGTGAAATAAAGATGGTGGGTATAATCCTTCCTCTCTTCAAGAGAGAAAGGACCTATGCAGACATTTGTTTATCAGCTTAACTTTTTGTTTGTTGAGCTATAGGTCTGTAGCCTTCCAACTGCAATTGGGGAAGGAAAGGGAGAGACATTCATGTCATGGAAGAACCTTTGGATTAGGCCTCTGAATACTTAGGATTTGATTTGTCATTCATAAGCCAATACTCCTTAGTTCTCAGTTGATTCCTCTGCAAAGGAAGTTGATAGTGAAAATGCTATGAGGGCTTCCCAGTTTTGTTAAGGTGGGCAGATCAGAAAAGGGATATGAAAGCTCTCAGAAAAGAAGTCTACTGATGTGTTTATGAAATACCTAGTGAGCAGCAAACTATGTGCCAGACACTGCCAGCCTCTACAGATTAGAAATGAAGATGACACCACCCTGCCTCATGGAGACCAATGCTTTCAGCCACTGAGAGGTAAAGTCACAGCCTCCAGAGATAGAAAATCACTATAAATATTCTCTTCAGGTAGGGCCTTTAATTCAGTCTCCATGTTGCTGCAGGGTAGTTCAATTCCAAGTGATGATGCATATGCTTCTTTTCCTCCACCTCTGCCTGATCGTTTCCTTATATCTTCTTCCTACAAAACTGAAGCAGTGCTCGGGGAAGTGAAGGGAAGTTGGTACTGGGAAATGTGTCAGGGATCAGGGGAGGCCTGTTGCAGAAGGGACACCTTAGTTGAGACCTGAAGTTTGAATTGGATTGATGAGGCCAAAAGGGGGGAAGCCATGGAGGAGGAAGACAAGGCTGAGAGAAAGAACACGTGCAAAGGCCCAGGGATGGCTGAGAACAGTGGGCGGAGAGATGAGAGTAATTTGGGGTGATGGGAATAAAGAGTCCAAAGGATGGAGGGAAAAGAGTTGGAAAGGATGAACGTTTCAAATACTGCGATGACAGGTATGTGGGAGAGAGGTCAGGTTTGCTTTCTGCAGCTAACTAGCTCCAGGGGCACAACTAAAATCCAGGGGGAAAATTCCAGGGGAAAGGACATTGACTGAAAATTAAACTGTGGTAATGGCCTCCACTTAGCTAGTTCTTCCAGTATTTCAGACACCATGGTAAGGATTTTCTATCCATTATCTCACTGGAGCCTCAAAACAACCCTGTGAGGTAAATCAGAAAATAGACTCAGAGAAGTTACATTAACTAGCTCAGGGTCCACACAGTGAAGACAGAGTTGAGTTAGGATTCCAGAATTGCCGCTCTTCGTCACCACTGTCAAACTGCTTCCTTGTGGGATTATGTTGTCACAGAACAAGTGTATGGCTCTGAAAGTTTCCTGTCACTGATGGGACACTGTAAAGGTTGCAGGCATGAAGAGAACCAGTAACCTTCTGAGAATCTTCCCATTGCGAGATCCAGGGATTCAATGACACATCAATAGTTGGATACATAAAACAACCCTGAAAGACAACCAGCTTCTGCATTTTGGGCTGCTTTATGTTGTGTGTAATGGGTCCTCCTGGGGTACCTTTAAGGGGGGCATTCTCAGGCTTCATCACTGCAGAAGAGAGCACCGAAAGGGAGGCAGAGTGAAATGGACCGAATTAGGGCAGCTCAGCCCTCCACTAAAGACATGCATCTTTCACAAACATCTGCTTTAGCTAATGCTGGCCTTGGGCAGTATTAAATTATGTATTCAGCTCTTAAACTATCACAGATTCATGTTTCAAGAATATAACCATGAGAAAATATTGCACCACTAGCAGAAACAAAACAGCTCTGCTCATTTGGCATTAAATATTTTTTGGTGAATTTCTGTAATAATTCTTCATTTTCTTTCAAATTAAAGGACATTGTGGGAGATCAAATAGGTTAGAATTCATAGTATTTTTTTTCTATTATTGACTTATTGAAAAAAAGAATAAAAAATTGCCTCTTTTGCTCACCACTCAGTGAAGGGTATCCAAACAGCAAACAATAATAAATTACACAATGAATTTGGGCATGTTAGAGGTAGAGAGACCTTAGAGAGCATTCCAAATATGTTTTCTAGAATTGCCTCTTCTTTATAATGAAGTGCTTCTCTAAGGACAGAAATCATGACCTTCTTAAAATACACCCTGGGTGGGCCAGCTCCCACCCCCGTCCCAGCATTGCTTTAAAACAGAAAAAAAACATGGCCTATCACAGTTATGAGGGCTTTGCCTGTGCATTTTTTAGAGAGAGAGGGAGATGTTGGGGGAAGGAGGAAGGGCTCTCTTGTGTCATCAACCCTGACATATTTAGTGGTTAATAGTCGGGAAATATTATATGGAGTTCATCAAAACGTGTGCTTCTCAAAAATCCCAATAAAACATTAAGACCTTCAACAAAGGTGTCTTTTGTGGCGGCAACCCAGGATCCTTGTACCCTGATGGGAAGACAGTCTCCGCAGTGACAAGGGAGATAGGTGACCCTTTCAGGCAAAACTCTGAAAATGTTGATTCTCCTCTCTCTATAGCTGAGGCAAGGCATTCCATTCCCTGCCCCTTCCCCTCTGAACACATGGTGATGCTCACAACTTCCAAGTATTTGCTCATTAAAACCCTGCATTCTGGACTCTTTCTGGTTCTTTCCCTTCTTTCATGAAAAACCCCCTCTTCTCTATATATCAACAACAGGTACAGAGCATACACTCTTAAAATGTAGTAAACCAAATTTTTGAAAATTATATTGAAAGTCATTACTTTTGCAACGATCATTTCTTCCTTTACCCTTTCCATAAATATTTAAATAAAATTTTAGATCATTCTTGTTTAAAAAAAGATACACCATACACCAGTGGCCTTATATAAAAAAAAATTTTTTCTGGCAACTTGAACATGTAGTAAATACAATAAAAAGAGAATAAAGATTTTGCAATAAGTGCCCTGTGAGTAACAGAATATCTCAGCTGGAATAATCATGTCAAGGACCAGGCAGTTGGGCAGGTGATTTTTCTTCAATAGAACTCAATCCAAATGAGGTAACTGCTGTGGGTCAAGGTGGGGAAGACAAAGTTGTACAAAGACAGTTAGAGCTGCAGTAAACTAAAAACATCTCTGCTCATTTCCTCTTTGGTCTAAAGCACGCAAGAGAGGCATTGATCTTTGCCAGCCAGTCTTAAACACCGTCTGTAAGAGGAAGATGAATTAAACTCAGCAGAAGCATGATTGCTCCCTGGCTGCTGGAGAAGCAGGGAGCATTGGGTGTAGGGCATGCCAGGACTGACTGTGTTGGCAAGTAGGCAGGTGGAGTGATGCTGGCCTGTGCCCAGAGGCCATCAGAGGTCGGGACTTCCAGACCCGACCCCAAGCAGGCCCAGCAGAGTGTCTCAGCAGAGCAATCCAACTGACCGGGCCTTCCAGACACCTTAATAACTCTGTACCAGGGATTGAGTGGCTGGAGGAGGAGAGGTAGAAACCAGTTTGAGGTACTTTTTGACGATGACTTTTCCCTCTGAGGTCTTCAACTAGTCTAAGTGACTGTCATTATATAGTAGCAATTAAGTCAGGTTGTCCAGACTCAGAAATGTCTCTGTCAGATCCTCTCTTTCTCTAAGTCAGCACAAAACTTGAGATCTGTAGGATGTTTGGCCAACATTTTGTTGCCTTTTTTCTCTAACACCATTTTTCAGGTTGCGTATTTCTGTGTGTGTGTTAAAACTAATGACGTCTGTCAAAAATGTTTCATTGAATATGGTTTTTGTGTTTGTCTTTTCAGGGATAAGGAAATGTTTTATTTTCTTTACTGTTTGTCTTCCTTCATCTGGCAAAGACTAAGCTGTCCCATCAACCCCCAGTGATTTAGAGCAGAGAGGAAATTAATATAAGGGTTTTGTTTAACAGCGGCACTACATCTGCCATTAGACAACTTTTACTTCCTCTCTGAGTAGCAGAGAAACTGTCTTTCCTCAACCAAAATGTCAAATGAACAGAGGCCTTAAATAAGAACATGAATTTGACCTTTACCAGATGTCTTTATTCTTTAACATTTTTCAAAGATACACACTTGGAAAAGTTAAGACTTATTGATACCCAGCACGGATGCTTTATTGTCTGCCATTTCCAAGATGCCAGAGGCTTTCTTATGTGAACAAAATGACTATTTCCGTCATAATGGAGCACAATTATTTATTCACCTAGCAGAGCAGAGGAAATCATTTTTAAACTAAAAACACAGAACGGGTTGTCTCTACCACAAACTTCCCACAAAAGCAGGAATCTTACTTCCTAAGTAGAACCAGATCCTTACTCCCTTCTCTGCCCAGCAGAAAAATTACATGGCTTTTAGGTTTAATGGCCTTTTAGGCTTGTGGCCAAAAGAAGTTCCAAAAAAACTTCTCTGGTCCCAATTTGCTCTCTCAGCCCAGTTCTTTGTAAGCAGGGAGCAGAGTCGCTGGAGAGCATCCAAAGCCAGCTCTGGGAAATGGAGGCCAGAGAACCACTCCACACAATTGGGAGGAGAGACAAAGGAGCCCCGTGATCACAGTGAGTCAGACCATGACAGAGCAGGCTCAGGACGGTGAGTACAACCTAAGTGATGGAGCCGCTCGGCAGGTGCGTGCGTTATTGACGTTGTACAGGTCAGCGTGTGGCGGCCAGGTGGGGCTGGAGGGGGTGCCTCCATCAGAGTGCCCCAGGCCCTCCTCTCTAATCATTCTGTTGCATCTCATCCTGTTGCGGTCTTTAGTAAACAAACGTGACTATTGTTATTTCCTTGTCCAAGATTTGGGCTCTTATTTGAACATTTCACATCCCAGTCCTGAGTCCAGACTGTGAAGCAGAGAATACTTCTCTAATTTTTCATGGGCATCTTCAAGCTGAAGGGATTTCAGGAAAATATAGGAATATCCTTGCCTGCCCAGACATTCTCTTCTCCATTAGCTCAGGCTCCTCACTCTCGAGATATGAAGGACGCAGATCAGTTGCCCATGCAGTAACTCCATTGTACATAGGTTTTCATCTCTAGAACTCTGGATTCTCTCCTCATTCATTCAACAACTGTTTATATGCTACTGATGCACAGCAAGAGATCTGGGGCTGAATTCTATACCTGCTCCTGGCTTCGATTGCTGAGAATTACCCAGAGAGATCAGAAGATGGCACAAAGCACCAGGGTCATCATCTCAATTTGTTCGAGTTGGTGAGGGTCACTCAGAAGGCACCAGAAGGACAGCAGTTCTTCAGAAGATGAGAGGGTTGCTTCCAGCTGTGGTGGATCAGAGATGTCTTCACGGAGGAACCTGCACCCATGCAGACCTTTGAAGGCCCTCTGAGCTGAGATACATAGCGGCTGAGGGCAGGCATCCCAACTTGAGCTGAAGAAGCATGAAGAATCATTTTCTCTTACTTCCTCTAGTCAGGTTGGTTCCTAAGGGAGCTGGAAAATGCTTCAGCATTGCTTGTGGCTGTGCTCTAGGCATTTGCTTCCCCTCACAGCCAGCCAGGTTAAAAAAGTTTTACAGCTGACACAAATAGGCAAAAATAAAACAAAAAATGTAAATGGTCTGGATTTGAGGAACTGAAAAAAAAAATTGTTAACGAGGGAAATGCCCTGTAGTATCAGTACATAATTTGTCTGGGTTCTCAATCACACCTACATGATCTCTGGGCCCCACGTTGGAGTTGCTAGAATGTTCTGTATATCTGAGCGATCTCAGACACCACAGGAAGACTAGAGCTCCTCCCTGGAAGCCTCTGGAGATGGAGTTTGTGTGACAGTTATCAAAATAAAAGATGATTCCTGAGAAACAGAAACCTGCAAAGACTATGACAAACTTACACCTCATATGAACAAATCCAAACCTGTGACTGGAATGTTCTCACAGTTATTTAAGTTCCCAGAGTGTGGCAAGTTTTTCTCTTAACCATATCATTATTGTTGAAATGTAAGAAAAAGCAAACTGAGAAATGACATCCTTCTGAATAAGTGTCTGAGAGGTAAAAATGTAATAGTCAAAGCACGGGCATTTCCAAACCTTTCAAATAGAAGACAACAACACAGTTAAATCATTTTTATTATAGGCATAAAATAAAAATTAGTATAAAATGTTAAATGTGGGGGCGCCTGGGTGGCTCAGTGGGTTAGGCCGCTGCCTTCAGTTCAGGTCATGATCTCAGGGTCCTGGGATCGAGTCCCACGTCGGGCTCTCTGCTCAGCGGGGAGCCTGCTTCCTCCTCTCTCTCTGCCTGCCTCTCTGCCTACTTGTGATCTCTCTCTGTCAAATAAATAAATAAAATCTTTAACAACAACAACAAAAAAATGTTAAATGTGTATGAGCATGACTCTGCTTTGAACAATTTCTAATTTAGAAAGGATGATCTGGCAATCAAAATGGTCTCATAATTACTCTCTTAGATACATTAAGTTCACTCGGTTTCACCTTCAGGCATTTAATGGCAAAAGACCATGGTATCTTTAGCCACATTTGAAATATTAGCTCTATAGTCAAGCAGACTCTTTCATAGAGGACTTTCCTTCTCTGTCCCCTGGTCTCTGAACGGTGCACAGTAAAATAGCAGGGAGGGTGGCAGCGGGCAGAGAGGATGGTTCCATTTCGTGGCACCAATAACAGCTACGCCCTGGAATTTCTGTCTTGAGCTGAACTTAAGAAAGGATGGCTTGGGGAAAGTCAGGATGTACAACAAAAAGGGTTTTGAAGGCTGCAGAGGCCCTTAGTGCAGACTTCCCAGTGCATGGAAACAGCCAATTCCCCACATTTACATTGTATCTGTAGCTGGGTGACAGCTCTCAGTAGGGCAGGCCACGTACAGCAAAGGAGTGGACCGTCTCCTGCAGGCCATATTAGGAGGCTCTGCTCGACTTGTGGCCCCTCCCCTCACTTTCTGGAGACTCCGAGCCCCCAGAAAGTCCTTTTGGATTACAATATCTTATTAGGACAATATGAACTGCTAAAGAAGTTGATGGAAATCCAGTGCAAGTGTTGGTCAGTGGCCTTGAGTGATGTAGCCCTCTGTCAGGGAATAGGGGGAGGTGCAGTGGCCCTGAGTTCGCCCCTGACTGGTCTGATTAGGGTGTCCATGCTTTGGGGAAGGTAGCTGCCCAGTGCAGGATTTGGGGGGTGGGGAGAGAAGGGTATGTTCATGGTGGGGAAACTGGGGGAAAGGTGAGGGGGCTGATGAAGAAAGAGCCAGTGTGAATGAGGATGGTGTTGACATTGGACTCTGATTTAATAAGTGCTTACGTTAAGGATATTGGGAGCTAGGTTTCTCATTGTTCGAGAAAGGAATTGCAGTTATGGAATAGAAGAAGTTAAACCCTTATGAGTCGTGCTGTGAACACATGGTTATATATATGGACCTGGAAGCAGGGACACCTCAATTGCATTGAACACATATAGCACACAGATACTGCTTCCTAACTTTCCTAAAAGAAACCAGGGATCCTTGGAGAAATGTCTGTTTCTATGGCTGGCGCAGAGAGAGAACAAAATGAATTTGAAATTTGTTTTTGTGCCCCAAAGTAAGAAAGAGCTTGAACAACGAGGAGGACTTGCCAAAGGGATACAGGAACCAGAGTGAAGAGGCTCTTCACGGGCAAATCGGGTACAATTTGAGTATCAAACTCCATAATTTTAGTAATGAATTATAGCCTATTGAATAAAATAGGAAACCATGAAGTCCACACTGATATAAATGAATGAGTAAATTGAAAATATGACAAGGAATAGGATGTTTATGTAGTCTCAAAATACCTCCCCACAAAATACTTGTTACAAAGAGGAAAAGAGAGCTGATACAGTGGAGAAGTTTGGAAGATTCCACCTTAAACAAAACAAGTAATATCAGTAAGGGGACAAATTGAGGTTGTGTGCCCCCCCCATAGCATCCCAAAGAAGAATAGAACATCATGTCTGTGGTATGAATCTAATCACAAGGAGATAGTAAACCCTGTTAGGAGGGAAATTTCACAAAATAACTGGTCTGTAATCTTTGAAGTGTCAAGGTCATGGTTAGGAAAGACCAAAGAGATTAAAGAGAAATGACAACTGAATTCAACGTATGATTCTGAACTGGATTCTTTTGAAGAACATTATAGGGACAACTAGAAATTGAATACTGATGGAGGGTCATATAATACTTGTATATCAGTATTAATTTCCTCATTTTTTGGTTTGAATTTTATTTATGTTGGAGAACATCCTTGTTTGTAGGAATACACAATATATAATAAATATTTGGGAATGTTGGGGCATCATGTAGGCAACTTTCTCCAAAGTGGTTCATAAAACATTCTTTGTACCAGAGTTGCAATTTTTCCATAGTTTGAGTTTGTTTACTTTTTAAAGCAGTTAATTACTTCTCTCATCAATAGATGTTGACTCTCACGAAGCAATTGGCATGGTTAACCTTGTCAGGATTTGCACAATCCAACATTCTCCAATATACATGTTCCAGGAAAAAGTGGAGTTTGGAAACATTAGGAATAATAGATCAAAAAATTCAGTTTCTTATTACTACAAACAGATACTTCATTTTGTTTTTGTTTTTGTTTGTTTGGCATTTTTGATGGGCAGCAAAGCAAAGATGATTGATCATTAGCACAAAACTCCCAAAGATGGAGGGGCCCTTAAAGAGTTGCGAGTAGAGTTTCCAAGCCTAGGGGTTTGAGGGGCTTGTTGGCTCTGTTTTAATCTGATTAACCCTCTGTGCACCTGTCACCCAATCAGGTTTTTGTCATCAACTTATCATGTGGGAAAGGGTGGAGGTCTCCTTTCAGGGAGGTGTAAATTCCTTTATTTTTATCTTTTTAATGTAATTAATTAACGTATAATGTATTATTACTTTCAGAGGAAAAGGTCAGCATTCATCAGTCTTCTATAACACCCAGTGCTGATTACTTCACTTGCCTTTCTTAATGCCCATCACCCAGTTAGCCCATCCCTCCAACCCCCTTCCCTCCAGCAAATTTGTTTCCTATGATTAAGAGTTTCTTGTGATTTGTCCTCCTTCTCTGTTTATGTCTTGTTTTATTTTTTTCTCTCTTCCCCTATGATCTTGTTCTGTTTCTTAAATTCCACATATGAGTGAGATCATATGATAATTGCCTTTCTTTGATTGACTTATTTCACTTAGCATAATACCCTCTAGTTCCATCCACCTCATTGCAAAAGGCAAGATTTCATTTTTCTGATGGCTGAGTAGTATTGCATTCATACCACATCTTCTTTATTCATTCATCTGTGGACATCTACACTCTTTCCATAGTTTGGCTATTGTGGACATTGCTGTGATAGACATTGGGGTGCAAGTACCCATTCAAATCACTACCTTTGTATCTTTGGGGTAAATACCTAGTAGTGCAATTGCTAGGTCATAGGGTAACTCTATTTTCAACTTTCTGAGGAACCTCCATACTATTTTCTAGAGTGGTCACACTAGCTTGAATTCCCACTACCAGGGTAAGAGGGTTCCCCTTTCTCCATATCCTTTCTATCATATATCATTTCCTGACTTGTTAATTTCAGCCAGTCTGACTGGTGTGAGGTGGTATCTCATCATGGTTTCGATTTATATTTTCCTGATGCTGAATGATGTTGAGCATTTTTTTCATGTGTCTTTTGACCATTTGTATATCTTCTTTGGAAAAATGTGTGTCGATGTCTTCTGCCCATTTCTTGATTGGATTATTTGTTCTTTGGGTGTTCAGTTTGATAAGTTCTTTATAGATTTTGTATACTAGCCCTTTATCTTATTAAGATATTTGCAAATATCTTCTCCCATTTTGTCAATTGTCTTTTGATTTTGTTGACTCTGTCCTTTGTTGTGTAAAAGTTTTTATCTTGATGAAGTCCCAATAGTTCATTTTTGCCTTTGTTTCCCTTGCCTTTGGAGACGTGTCGAGCAAGAAGTCTAGCAGTCGAGGTCTTCTCTAAGATTTTGGTGGATTCCTGTCTCATATTAGGTCTTTCACCCATTTTGAGTCTGTTTTTGTGGATAGTGTAAGGAAATGGTCCAGTTTCATTCTTCTGAATGCAGCTAATTTTCTCAACACTATTTGTTGAAGAGACTATCTTTTTTTCTGTTGGATATTCTTTCCTGCTTTGTTGAAGATTAGTTGACCATAGAGTTGAGGGACTATTTCTGGGTTTTGTATTCTGTCATTAATATATGTGTCTGGTTTTGTGCCAGTACCATATTGTCTTAATGATTACAGCTTTGTAATAGAGCTTGAAGTCCAGAATTGTGATGCCACCTGCTTTGGTTTTCTTTTTCAACATTACTTTGACTATTTGGGGTCTTTTCTGGTTCCATACAAATTTTAGGATTATTTGTTCCAGCTCTGTGGAAAAACTTGATGGTATTTTGATAGGGATTGCACTAAATGTATAGATTGATCTATGTATAGGAATAGACACTTCAACAGTATTTGTTCTTCCAACCCATGAGCATGGAATGTTTTTCCATTTATTTGTGTCTTCCTCAATTTCTTTCATGAGTGTTCTATAGCTTTCTGAGTACAGATCCTTTGTCTCTTTGGTTAGGTTTATTCCTAGGTATCTCATAGGTTTTGGTGCAATTGTATATAAGATCAACTCCTTAATTTCTCTTTCTTCTATCTCATTGCTAGTGCACAGAAATGCAACTGATTTGGAAGTTTTCCTTCCATTTCTATTTTTTGAAACAGCTTCAGAAGAATAGGTATTAACTCTTCTTTAAATGTTTGGTAGAATTTCCCTGGGAAGCCTTCAGCCCTGGACTCTTGTATGTTGGGAGATTTTTTTTTTTTTTAAGATTTTATTTATTTGGGGCGCCTAGGTGGCTCAGTGGGTTAAGCCTCTGCCTTCGGCTCAGGTTATGATCCCAGGGGCCTGGGATCGAGTCCCGCATTGGGCTCTCTGCTCAGCAGGGAGCCTGCTTCTCCTCATCTCTCTCTCTGTCTGTCTCTCTGCCTATTTGTGATCTCTCTCTCTGTCAAATAAATAAATAAAATCTTTAAAAAAAAAAAAAAAGATTTTATTTATTTATTTATTTATTTGACACAAAGAGAGATCTCAAGTAGAGAGGCAGGCAGAGAGAGAGGGGGAGGGAAGCAGGCTCCCCACCAAGCAGAGAGCCCAACGTGGGGCTTGATCCAGGGACCCTGGGATCATGACCTGAGCTGAAGGCAGAGGCCCAACCCATGGAGCCACCCAGGTGTCCCTGTTGGGAGATTTTTTATTACAACTTCAATTTCCTTGCTGGTGTTGGGTCTGTTCGGGTTTCCTATTTCTTCCTGGTTCAGTTTTGGTAGTTTATATTCCCTAGGAATGTATCCATTTCTTCCAGATTGCCCAATTTGTTGACATATAGTTGCTTATAATATGTTCTTTTAATTGTTTGTATTTCTTCCTTGTTGGTTGTGATTTCTTCTCTTTCATTCATAGTTTTATTTATTTGGGTCCTTTCTCTTTTCCTTCTGGTAAGTCTGGCCAGGGGTTTATCAATCTTACTAATTCTTTCAGAGAACCAGCTCCTAGTTTCATTGATCTGTTCTACTGTTCTTTTGGTTTCTATTTCATTGATTTCTGCTCTAATCTTTATTAACTCTCTTCTCCTGCTGGTTTCAGGCTTTATTTGCTGTTCTTTCTCCAGCTCCTTTAGGTGTAGGGTTAGATCTATGTGGCTAGATCTGCTGCCAGTATAATGTAAGTTACAGACCTCTTGTCCCAAGCTGCTTTCAGGATTTTCTCTTTGTCTCTGAGACTTGCAAATTTCACTAATATATGTTGGGATGTTGACCAATTTTTATTGATTCTGAGGGGGGCTCTCTGCCTTCTGGACTTGAATGCCTATTTCTTTCCCATATTAGGGAAGTTCTCCACTGTAATTTATTCCAATGTGCCCTCTGCCCCTCTCTTTCCTCTTCTGTGGTCCCAATTATTCTATATTGTTTTGTTTTATGATATCACTTATCTCTTGAATTTTCCCCTTGTGATCTAGTTATCTCTCTTTTTCTCAGCTTCTTTTTTCTCCATCATTTTGTCTTCCATAACACTAATTCTCTTTTCTGCATCATTTATCTTAGCACTTAGAACCTCCATTTTTTATTACATATCATTAATAACCATTTTGATTTTGATTAGGTTAGATTTTAGTTCTTTTATTTCTCCAGAAAGGAATTCTCTAGTATCTTCTATGCTTTTTTCAAGCCCAGCTGATATCTTTATAATCATTATTCTGAACTCTAGTTCTGACATCTTTTATCCATACCAATTAAGTCCCTGGCAGTCAGTATTGCTTCTTGTTTTCTTTTTTGAGGTGAGTTTTCCCATATTGTCATTCTTGCAGGAAGTGGTCATTTTTGGGGGCACCTGGGTGGCTCCGTTGGTTAAGCATCTGTATTTGTCTCAGGTCATGACCTCAGGGTCCTGGGAATGAGCCCTGCATCTGGCTCCCTGCTTATTGAGGAATCTCACTGTCCCTCCCACTCATGAGCATGCTCTCTCGCTCTCAAATAAATAAAATCTTTTTTTTAAAAAGTGCTTGCTTTTCTATTTGTAGAGTTTAAGCTATTCTTTTCTTAGATCTTTGCTCGAATCCTTAGATGTTCAGAATGATTTGATAGCAATCTAGCTCAATTCCTAGGACCAGAAGAAACTAAGTTCTCCTACTCCTCCACCACCTTGGACTATCTGCCTTTGATTTCCTTTGTTAATCTTATATTCTCTCTGTTTATTAGGGATCACTATACTGCAGAAGTTTTCAAGCTAGTGATCACATCCAAATGAATGTGTCATATGACACTGAATATAATTCTTCAGTAGATGTATCAACATGATCTTTTCTGAAAAATGATATACTAATGATGCGAATTATTTAATTACACCATTATGAATGGGCCTATCATCTTGATTTATAGGACTTCTAATATAAATTCTCCTGGCTCCTGGAACTTATGTACATGAGTCTTCAAGCCTAGAGTCCTTAGTGAGTAAAAATTTTTGGCAAGCAGATTTGCTAGCCACTTACTATCTTCTTTGCTTTTTTAAGGTTTATTTATTTATTTGGGAGAGAGGGGAAAAATGAGTGGAGGGTGGGGCAGAGGGAGAAGCAGACTGCCCATGAGCAGTCTCCAACACAGGGTTCAGTCCCAGGACTCAGATCATGATGAGAGCTGAAGTCAGATGCTTAACCAACTGAGCCACCCAGGTGCCTTGCTATTTATTATCTTCTTTTTGATTTAAACTATCATTTCTCTTAAAACTATGTTATATCCTCGAGAAAATCTTTGAGTCACTGAGTCACTACCACCCCCCTCCACTGCCTTGGAATTTTTTCCATACTCCTGTTGTGTTATATAATCCTTATGGTACTCTATAAGAAAGTAAACAATGTAGTTGTATGAATAATAAATGATGTAACATCTTTTGAGTAAGACAATTACTTTTATTTCTTTGGTATGTTTGCATTATTCCTCAGTGCATTGTATGTACTCATGTTGTTAGCAAACAGTATTTTTCATAGTAAAAATTTCATTTTATTAATATTTTAAAATATACATATAAAAGATCATATTACATACATATTTCTGAATCTTGTTTTTTAAAACTCAACAAAACCTCATGGAAATCCCTCTGAAACAACTGGTATAAGTTTAATTCATTTTGAAGTGTTGTATACTATTTCATAATGTGGATGTGCCATAATCTAGTCAATCATCCTCCTACTGGTAGGGCTTAATTTAATTTCCTTTTTTTGTACAAATAATGCACCCATAAATATCATCTTTGTCTTATGTCTTATGTCTTTCTGGTTTTATTTCAGTGGACTGGCTTCCTAGGAATGGGCACATGGCATCTTAGAAAAGGCCGTGACAATTTACAATGTATGCCTATCTTTTTATGCTGATTCCTAACAATACTGAGAATTAATATTGAGTTATTTAAACTTGTTTGTAGGTCAGGGGCAATGATTCACTCACTCATCTGACAAACATTTATTGAGCACCTTTTACATAACAGACACTGTTGCTGGCAGCTTTATGCAGCTGTGAACAGAATAGGTCAAGTCCCTGTGCTTCTGGAGCTTCCATTCTAGAGAGGTAAATGGATAGCAAATACGCTGAGAGTCAAAGAGGGTCTGGAAAGAATGGGACAAGACTGACAGAGGTGGTGAAGCAGGCAGCGCTATTTGAGACAGGGTGCTCAGGAAAGGTATCTCAGAGTTGTCCTCAGAGTAGAGGAAGAAGTGTGGAATTGGGTCACAGGAAGAGGGGACAGCCAGTAAAGGCCCTAAGACTGGTGCATGTTTGGCCTGGCTTTTGGAACGAACATCAAGGGGCCAGTGCAGCTGGTGGGGAGCTCCACCTCTACTCCTCAGAGCTCTGTGGAAGCCAACTTTAGAGGTAGTACCACTGAGACTCCCTGGGGTGGCACCACCGGGTGTCCTGTGCATTGCTGGTCACTGTACACAGCAGGAGCATGCTGAGAACACACTGAACCGAGAAGAAAGACCCCTTTCCGGCCCATTTTTTCTCTAGTGCCTCTATTGGCAAAACTAGCAGCTAATTACATGACAAATTATTTTACAATAGTTTTTGTAATATTTTACATTATAGTTTTACAATTTTTTTTCCAAAATTCTTCATTACAGATCTTTTTCCCCAAAATTTATCATTTGTCTATTGACTTTGTACAGGGCCCAGTTTGTCTTCTAAGTGTTTAAAAACTACATCTAGGGGCGCCTAGGTGGCTCAGTGGGTTAAGCCGCTGCCTTCAGCTCAGGTCATGATCTCAGGGTCCTGGGATAGAGCCCCGCATCGGGTTCTCTGCTCAGCAGGGAGCTTGCTTCCCTCTCTCTCTCTCTCTGCCTGCTTCTCTGCCTCCTTGTAATCTCTGCCTGTCAAATAAATAAATAAATAAAATCTTTTAAAAAACTACATCTAGTCATATATGTCTCTTTCTCTCTTTTTTAATCTGACTTCTAGGTTTTCTCAAGATTTTTAGAATTTTATTTTTTTAATTTATATCTTCAGTCTGTATAGATTTATTTTTCAGTATGATATAAATAAGGATCCAATTGTATTTTCTTTCAGATAGCCCTTGTACTGACACCATTGATTAAATAATCTTTGTTCCATTGACGTGAAACTTTGTCATTTATTATACTTTTGTATTTACTGGGATCTGATTTGGGATTCTCTTCTCAGTTTCACTGATCCATTTGTTTCTTCCTAAATCTGCAATGACTTGATTGTAGACTTACTATTTTGTAAGGCAAGTATATCCACTGTTCTTTTTCATAAGTTTCTTAGCTATTCTGAGCACACATATTCTTCAAGCTTCAATATCATTCCTTCTAATTGGGAAAAACTCTTTGAGATTTTAATCAGAATTAGATTACTTTTACATATTAATTTGGGAGAAGTGACTTCTTTATGATATGTCTTCCAATCCAAGAAGAATATCTGTGCAGATCTGGTTTTATACATTCAATTAGGGTCTTAGATTTTCTTCTTTTAAAAGACGACTACACTTTTTGGTTAAATGCATGTATAAGTATTTGTGACTTTTGTTGCCATTGTGAATGGCAGTTTTTGCTTCCAGGTGCTTGTGCCAGTGTCCCAGCAGGAGACACATGATATACACAAATGGGGTAGTGAGAAGAGTTTTAAAAGAAAGTATTTGTAAAAGTGTGGACATGAGTAAGGGAAATCTACAATGATGGAGAATCATACAAGGGCAGACCCAGCAGGACAGTGAAGGTTGGCAGGGAGCACTTTACAGACTTGGAGAGCGAGCTGCAGCAGCAGGAAAGGACAGCTGGAAAGGAGCCTCTGGTAGAGGAGGCAGCTGGGGCGCATCCTGGGTGCAGCAGAAAGGGAACCCCCTGTCTCTCCCACCTCCTGCCAGTGCCGCCCAGTGGCTGAGCCCAGCTGGAAGGCACAGAGCAGAGAAGGGCGAGAAGGGGAGACCAGGAAGGCAAATGGAGTCTGTCCAGTACCACGTTCAAATTTAGAACACAGGAAAGCTAACAAATTTTTTGGCCTTTGTCTTGTATTCAGCCACTTTACATATTATTTTATTAATTCTAGTAACAACAACAACAACAAATTGAATCCCTTTGGGTTTTCTGGCTGCACCATGATATCATTCTTTAAAACAGGGGATTCTCTTCTCTTCCAGTCAATTCATCTTCCTCTTGTATTAGTTTGTGAGGGTTGCCACAACAAAGTCGCATAAATCCATGGGCTTAAGCAGCTGAAATGTATTGTCCCCAAATTCTGGAAGCTAGAAGTCCAAGACCAAGGAGGCCTCAGGGCTGGCTCCTCCTGCAGACTGAGAGAGGATCTGTTTGGTGCCCCTCCGCCAGCTTTTGGGGGTTTGCTGGTCATCTTTGGCACATTTCTTGATTAATAGGTGAACCACCTCTATCCCTTCCTTCACCTTCCCAGGGCATTCTCCCTGTGCCTTCCCCGTTTTACAAAGACATCTGTCATATTGGATTAGGGCCCACCCTAATGATCTCATTTTAACTTGATCATCTGCAAAGACCTGATTTCCAAATAAGTACTGGGGATTAGAACACTTTTTTGCAGGGGATGGGGGAAGGCGGTACACAATTCAACAGTCCAACCCACAACACCTGTCCTATCTCCTTTAAGACAGTACTTATTAATAACAGCTATGGCAGGCATCACTGTCTAATTTCTAATTTAGTTGAAATTATTTTCAGTTTTCCTCTTATAGGATATATTTCCTGTTGATTTTTGGTAAGTAATCTATTAAAAACTTACTCAAAGATAGTTTAGCAAACAAATAACATTGTTATCAAGTTATTAAATTATTTTCTCTTTTTCTGTTTGACAAAAATTTTCATTAGGAATAAGATTACGACCACCCCCTACCCAGTGTTAAATAGACCTCCGATCCTCAAAAAAAAAAAAAAAAAAAAAAAAGATTACTGCTACATTTTTATCAATGGTCTTTGTACCATCTGTTGATTTGATCAAATACCTTTACTCTTTTAATTTATTGATGTAATGGGTTATGTTGATAATTGTAGAATTGTTGGATCTCTCTTGCTTTCCTGTAAAAAGCTCTTTTTGATAAAAATTTATTATTTATTTGATATATTGATGGGTTCTATTTGCTAAGATTTATTTAGAATTTTTACATTGGTTTTTTTAAAAGATTTTATTTATTTATTTGACAGAGAGAGAGTACAAGCAAGGGGGAGCAGCAGGGAGAGGGAGAAGCAGGCTCCCCACTGAGCAGGGAGCCGGACATGGGGCTCAATCCTAGGATGCTGCGATCATGATCTGAGCTGAAGGCAGACGCTTAAACAACTGAGCCACCAGGTGCCCCTACATTGATTTTTCTGTTAACTCAGACTATAGTTCTTTTGGCAACTCTTTTTCAGGTTTTGGTATTACATATATGCAAACTTCATAATTTTTTATTGGAAAGATTTTTTTTTAAATCTCTGGCCTAGAATAGTTTACATAATTGGATTATTTATCTGATCTTTAAAAGTTAAATAAATTTCAGCTGTGAACTCACCTTGTTCTGTTTGTTTCCTAGTGATACATCTTTAAGTGATACATCTATAATTTCTTCTTTGGTGATTGGCCTATTCAAGGTTTCCACTTTCTATTGGGTCAACTTAGGTAATTTAGGGTGAGTTTGGGGCATTTCCTTTTACATGTTTGAAGTTTTTGGCATAGTAATACATGTGATGTTCCATCATGTTTTTTCTAAATTCTCTTTTATCTGAGATTCTGTCTCTTTTCTCATTCTTAATCCTGCTTATTTTTGCCCTTGCTCTCTTTTCCTTTATCAAACTTGAAAGGAATTTATCTTTTTAAGTGTTATTTTCAAAGAAATAGCTTTTGGATTAATTTATCCTTCTACTGTCTTTGTTGCTATGGTTTTCTATTTCATTAATTTTGTCTTTTAAATGAACAAATGTCCACTTTTCAGCTTTTTATTTATTTTACAGTTCATTTCTAATTCCTGGTTTCTTTATTTTTAGTATTTTATCTTTTTAAAAAATTTTATTTTTTCCTTATTTTCTGAGGACTACTTAAATCTATAGAGATGTTGTAAAGCTTTTAAGTGTGCACCCTGTTTTTAGAATCAAATGTTTCCTTCATTCTTTTCTTCCTTTTTTTTTTAAGATTTTATTTATTTATTTTAGAGAGAGAGCATGAATGGCAGGGGGAGGGGTAGAGGAAGAGGGAGAGAGAATCCCAAATAGACTCCCTTCCCTCCCACAGTCCCAAGATCACGACCTGAGCTACAATCAAGAGTCAGACACTTAACTGACTGAGCCCCTTCTTCATTATTTTCTGAGTGGTTTGCTATTTACCTTTAATTTTTCTTTGTTTGTGTGTTCATGGTTTAGTGATTTTATTTTGTTTTAACTGAGGTAAAATTTTATATAACATTATATAAGTTTCAGTGTACAACATGATAATTTGACATCTGTGTGGACTACAAAGTGATCCCCCTCAAAAGTCTAGTTACCATCTATAACCGTACTGTTGATCCCCTTCACCCATTTTGCCCAGCTCCCAACCCTCTTCTCCTCTGGTAACCAACAGTTTGCTCTGTGTATCTATGAGTTTGTTTTGTATTTTTTGTTTGTCAGTTGTGTGTTTTTAGATTCCACATATGAGTGAAATATATGGAATTTGTTTTTCTCCATCTGACGTATTTCACTTGAGTAATACCTTCCGGGTCCATCCATGTTGGCATAAATGGCAAGATTTCGTTCTTACTTACGGCTGTATTCCATTGTGGATACATACCGCATCCTTTTTATCCATGCATCTATTGATGGGCATTTAGGTTCTGTCCATATCTTGGCTATTGTAAATAATGCCGTAGTGATATAAGAATGCATATATCTGTTCAAATTAGTGCTTTTGTGTTCTTTGGATAAAGACTCAGAAGTGGAATTGCTAGATCATATGGTAGATCTATTCTCAATGTTTTGAAGAACATTCATACTGTCTTCTACAGTGGCTGTACCAGTTTACATTACCCTCAACAGTGCACGAAGGTTCCTTTTCTCCACATCTTCTCCAATACTTTTCATTTCTTGTCTTTTTGATACTAGCCATTCTAACAAATGGGAGGTGGTTTTGATTTTCATTTCCCTAATAATTAGTAATAATTGAACATCTTTTCCAGTGCCTGTTGGCCATCTGTATATGTTCTTTGGAAAAAATGTCTGTTTAGATCCTCTGATTATTTTAAAATTGGGTTTGTTTTTTTATTATGGAGTTGTATGAGTTCTTTATATATTTCAGATATTCATTCCTTATCAGATATATGATTTGCATCCCATTCAGTAGATGCCTTTTAATTTTGATGATAGTTTCCTTTTTTGTGCAAATGTTAGATTGATATAGTCCCACTTACTTATTTTTGCTTTTGTTTCCCTTGTCATTGGAGTCAAATCCACAAATACATCACTGAGACTGATGTTAAAGAGCTAACTGCCTATGTTTTCTTCTAGAAATTTTATGGTTTATGTCTTACATTAAAGTCTGTAATTTTGAGTTAATCTTGGTGTATGGTTTCATTCTTTTGCATTGTGGCTTCCCTTTAACTTTTTTATTCAACCTAATGATTAACTAGGACTGTGGTTCTAAATTCACAGGATTTTTGGTCAGTGTTTATTTATTTTTTTAAATTTTGGTATAATATGGCCTTTACATATCTATTTTTATCCTTCTGTGCCCATGCTTATTTATTTATTTATTTGTTATGCTCTAATTGTTTTGTTGTTTTTAGTTTCAGGGGTAGAATTTAGTGATTCATCAGTTGCATATAGCACCCAGTGCTCAATACATCAAGTGCCTGTCACCCAGTTACCCCATCCTCCACCCATCTACCCTCCAGCAGCCCTGTTTCCTATAGTTAAGAATCTCTTATGGTTTGCTTCCCTCTCTGTTTTTATCTTATTTTTCTTTCCCTTTCCCTATATGCATCTGTTTTGCTTCTTAAATTCCAAATATGAGTGAAATTATATGATATTTGTCTTCCTCTGCCTGACTTATTTTGCTTGCATAATACCCTCTAGTTCCATCCAGGTCATTGCAAATGGCAAGATTCCATTCTTTTTGATGGCTGAGTAATAGTCCATGGTATATATGTGTGTGTGTGTGTGTGTGTATAATCTACGTATATCTATCTATATCTATATCTATATCTATATATCTATATATCTATATCTATCATATCTTCTTTATCTATTCATCTGTTGATGGACACCTGGGCTCTTTTCATAGTTTGGTTATTGTGGACATTGCTGCTATAAACATTGGGTGTGTGTGCCTTTCCAATCACTATGTTTGTATCCTTTGGGTAAATATCTATGAGTGTAATTGCTAGGATCTAGGGTAGTTCTGTTTTCAACTTTTTAAGGAACCTCCATACTATTTTCCAGAGTGATTGTACCAGTTTGAGGGTTCCCCTTTCTCTGCATCATCTTGTTTCCTGAGTTGTTTTAGCCATTCTGATCAGTATGCGGTGGTATCTCATTATGGCTTTGATTTTTATTTTCCTGGTGATAAGTGATGTTGAGCATTTTTTCTTGTGTCTGTTCTGTGTCCATGCTTACTTTTGATTTTTCATTATTATTTTCTCTCTCTCCTTTAAAAAATTTTCTTGTTTAGTCAAGCTACTATTCATTTTATTTTCCCCTAGCTAATGCAGAATTTTAACTGAACATTTATCTTCAATAAATGGTTATTGGAATTTTTTATCTTGAAATCATATGCTTCCTATTTTTGGTGTTATTATTTCCTTTAATTAAAAAGAGAAGGTAGTTATACATGGTTGGATTTTTTTTAACTTTAAGGCTTGCAATCCTATGTCAGCTCCTCCAATTAATAATAATAATAATAATAATAATAATAATAAAAAAAAACACATTTTTTAGAAAGGAAAGGTATAAGCCTATGAAATCCAAATCTTAGGATCTTTGCCTCAAATTTTTTACATCACAGCAGTCTCTTTCCCCAGAGAGTCACTCTGGTTTCCTTGCTCAGTTCTTATTTGGTGTATACTCTTTGTTACAATTTAACCCACCACTTGACCTGGAATTCCAATTCTGCCACTTGCTAATGAGTAAATTGAAGAAAAAATTTAAAAAAATAAACGGTTCTTGGATTTTCTCAAGAACTCTTACACAGGAACATATTTCTAAGTTTTTATTTTCAGTCAAGATACTAGGTATTTACCCCACCAAGATGCATTGCTTTCTTTTTTCCTCTACCCTATCCCAGTAAGGTCAAACCATTTTCAAGATGTTCTTGGTTATCCTTGAAATTTTATTTTGGTAAGTTTTAGCATTGATTTATTAAAATTTAGAAACATTAACAAACTCAGAACTAAAAGGGAAATTGGGATTGTGATAGAAACTGCATTAAGTAGATTTTGAGGAGTAGTGGCATTTTTAAACATTGACTTTCCTGATCTGAAAACATGCTCTGTCTCTGTTAATTAGGATATAATATCCTTCAGAAAAGCTTTGTCAATTTTTTATACCAAAGTTATACATATGTTATTTTCCAAATTTTGTACTTTTCATTGCTATTTTAAATGATTTTTTTTAAAGATTTTTATTTATTTATTTGACAGAGAGAAATCACAAGCAGGTGGAGAGGCAGGCAGAGAGAGAGAAGGGAGGAAGCAGGCCCCCTGCTGAGCAGAGAGCCCCATGTGGGACTCCATCCCACGGACCGGACCCGAGATCATGACCTGAGTTGAAGGCAGAGACTTAACCCACTGAACCACCCAGGTGCCCCTTCGTTGCTATTTTAAATGGGATCTCTGTTTCCATTATATTTTCTAGCTGATTACCATTATAATAATTACCGCTATAATATATTAATATGTATTACTATATTACATATATTAATAGAATATATATAATGTATATAATATATAATTACCATTATGATAAAGGAGAGCAACTTAATTTATTTATTTTTTAATATTTTATTTATTTATTTGACAGACAGAGATCACAAGTAGGCAGAGAGGCAGGCAGAGAGAGAGGAGGAAGCAGGCGGGGCTTGATGCGGGGCTTGATCCTAGGACCCTAAGATCATGACCTGAGCTGAAGGCAGAGGCTTTAACCCACTGAGCCACCCAGGCGCCCTGCAACTTAATTTATATATTCATCTTGTGTCTAGTATACTAGACACAAATTTTAAAGTCGATTATAATAGTTGTTCATTTGGTTCCTTGGATTTTCTAGATAAACAATCATATAATCTATTAATATTGATGATTTCCAATACTTGTTTCTTTAATTTTCCTTTTCATGCTCTATTACATTAGCTAGAGATCCCACAGTGTAGAATAACAGTTCTTAGAGAAGACATTCTTATCTTGACCCTAACTTTAGCCCAAATATTCTTATTTAAACATCTTTAAATATTAATTTTTATATTCTAACATATATTTTATATCATTTTTAAGGTTCTGTTTTGTAGATATTTGTCTTATAGCTATTTCCTATGAGTTGTTTCTTTTTATTTAAGCCCAGAATAAATCTGAAATTTTGTGGGACGCCTTAATGTCTCCTGAGATGATCACAAGACTTTTTCTTAACCTTTCAGTGTAATGATTTACACTAATAGATTTCTTAAAGTGAATAGCTTTTACATTCTTAATTTATTTTATACCCTGTTGTAATTTATTTGCTAATATTTTGTTTCAGTTTTGCATTTTTGTTCATGAGCAAATGACCTTTACTTTTCCTACCTTCCGCTGTCCGTGTCTGACTTTTATTTCAGAAATATGTTAGTCACTTAAAATGGGTCTGAAAGACACACCAAATGTGTTTTTGCAAAAAAAAAAAATATGAATTACATCTTAATTCTATTGAAAAGTGTCGGTCAGTCCAGCCAGCTCTTGAAAAGAAAGGATTCCATGATCTGACACGTCTGGGACTCATACCCCCTGTTAGAGATTCACAGTACACCAGGTACAAAGCCTTTGGAAATTCCTACTGGAAAGAAGCTTATTTCTTCAACCCAGGCCTTCCAAACAAAGTTGAGCCCAGACATTTCATTCTTTTAAGCTTACCTATTAAAACATCTTACATGATATCTTTAAAGAGATACTAGTTTTGGAAATGCTGCTGTAAGCGCAAAGCTGTTTCTTGCAAATTATTTATAACAGCAAAGATTAGAGAACAACCTAAACAAGAGGGGGATGTTTAGGTAAATTATGGGAGAATGGAAGATCATGCAGTCAGAAACTGCTGTGCGCAAGAATTTTATAAAGGCATGAAAATGCGTTTTTTTAATGTCAAGTGAAAAATCAGGTTGAAAATACACTGTGTCATCACACATACATTAACACGAAAAACAAAAAACTGAAAACAAAGAAAATGATAAGGAGTTAATCAAACAAAATTTCAAATACTCATCTTGGATGGTTGGGTTTATTTTTTCTCCCCATGTTTCTACAACCATGGATTGCTTCCTTGTCTGGGGAAAATGGCCTTATCAAAATAATAGTAACTCCCCAATTTCTTCCATGGAAGTAAAAGTTTGTGGGCAGAAGGAAGACTGTCTAGCAGAAGTGGGTGGGTTCCAGGGTCTCTGTGTAATACTCTTTACCTCCTGCCCATGGAAGGGCATCCTCGGGGTGGACCATATTCTTGGCGTGGATTTAAGTGTGAGCAGCCTCTCAACAATGCCAACACCAGGTTCTAACTTAGCAAAACAGGCTGCCGCAGCATGTACTCCCCACCCCGCCTACCCTCTCCTTTTCCATCCCAAGTTACGAGGGTAGTAACTGTAGATGACTGTCTTTCCCTTTGGACCTTAGGCTTCTCCAAAGAAGATAGTGTCTGATGGACCTTTGAGTTCCCTCTGGTAATTAGCACGGGGCTTTAGGCATGACACATGTCAAAAAATGTTTTTTCATATTCTAATATAATATAAGGGGTGTTATTTTCTTACATGCTTCCAGACCAGTCCTGCTCAGCATGAAAGAGTGAGGAAGGAAGCAGAAGAATTCTGTGGCTCCAGGAAGAACACACGCTAGAGGAACAATTAGCTCTATAGTCACTGAGGCCACTCCCAATTCTCTCCCTCTAAATTTGTTTATTCGTAGACTTTGGACTCCCCCATTCAAAGTCGAGATTTTCTATTTTGCATAATATAATTTTAATTGATTACATATGACTATTACCCAATTTCAGAGTAACAGTAAAATTCTGTATATCGGAAATGACCTAGTAAGGGACATCTTTTTTCATTAACAGAGATAGAGAATTGAGGTAACTAGTGACAACTCCAATTCTTGAGATATTTATTAATGGCATTCTGATTCTAATTAACTATACTACAGTTTCCATAATTCTTGACCTCTTCCAACACAGAGAACATTTTGCTATGTAATTTTTGAAAGCTAAAGGTACAGAGTTTCCTCTAAAGGCTGAATCCACACACACACACATATACAGGCAAAGTCAAGAGCATATTTTTCACGGAGGAATGGAGGAGTCTCTTTCCTACTTTCAAAAATCATGTACAATCCAGAATCTATTTGGCCACTACTTCTGTGTTATTTTTAAATTCTCTGTCAGATAAAATAAAGCTTAGCTTCCCTAAGATTTAAACTTAGCTTTGACAATGATTTCTTAATACCAAGAGTGACATGATCCTAATAATTGTCCTGGACTGAGCTCCTTCTCTGAGCCAGACAGCAGGTGACTGTCACTTGCTTGCTTCATCCTCAGAATCCCCCTGGTTGATGGGTTCTGCAATCGCAGGTGCACAAGCTGAGGCTCAGGTCGGCGAAGTCACTGTGTAAGATGGCATAGCTAATAAATAAATACACACAAAACCTGAGGTTTCAAACACGGGTCTCACTCTCTCCAAAGTCAAACCATTCATTGGTAACAGCTTCACAGGAAAACTGGAATTAGCATATGAAATAGACAATACTCATACAATATGATGATAATAGAAGGAAACCCCCCAATTGACTAAGCCCTAAGTAGCACTTAATATGCACCAGGCACTGTTCTGAGCTCTTGCCCGGTATGAATTCATTACATTCTCAGTTTGACCTCAGGAGGTAGGCACCATTATTATCTTTAGTTTAGAGGCGAAGCCAGAGCCCTGATAGGTGAGACAACTTGCCCAAGGCCATGCCCTTGGCAGCAACAGGGCAGAGCTTGGACCCAAGGAGTCAGCTCCAGATGGGAGGAAGAAGTCTCCATTCTGTGCTGCGTGAGAACGACAGAAGCCCTTGGGACTCTCCTCTTGCCTGTTGGTCATGTCCATTAAAAGTGATGAATTCGACGCTTGCTCTACGGTCCTCAGCTTGAAGAGATTTTTGGATTATCTTTGGGAATCAGCAGGACAAGTTTGTTCTGGGACAGGCAAGCTATCCCAGACTCTTTTCGACAGAACACGTATCTTCAAGCACCCTTGGGGGAAAACAGCCGTGGGAATAATCTGGCTATTTCCTCAGCGTTTGTTAAATCCCCATGTCACGGTATAAAATGGGCTTTGAACTGACTTTCTGGTTTTATCAAACATCTATATCCTAGTGTGTGTAAAGGAAACGTCCTTTGGGTTTTCCAGAATCCAGCAAATAATAAGATGGTGGGGATAAGAAAGTTCTGGAGTTCACATCTCACACTGCCTTAGAATCACATTAGTGACACCGTGAAGCTTTGTTTTTCCAAGAGATTATTATCATCAGAAGAGTGTCTCAAGTTAACATTTTCCAAGAGCTTCCCATCCCCTTCGTATTTATTATTTTGGCTTCAAATTACCTCAGTCAATAAAATTACCGTTGTTGGTTCGCACCTTTCAGAAAATTTGTGTGCATTAAACACTTTGGCAATATTTATTTATTCTGCCATCTGTCTCACTATCTACACATTCTCAACAGTCTGGCCTCGAAAGGGCCCAGAATCACCTGAGCATCGTAAAATTAGTCCATGGCTGTCAGAGTAACGCATGGAGAACACAGCTGCTGTCCTGCTGCCTGATTTAATGAGGTTCCGAAAGTATGTGGACAAGGATGCTTTCCCTTGGTTACCATGGAAACAGGACAGGCTCTCAGAGCAGGTGTCAGCAGCATCGAAATCAAGATGAATCAGCTGATGGCTCGTCATCTGCAGGAGGCGTTGACCAAGCCCCCGTGGCTCCAGTTTGCACATAATGGCGCCCTCCCGCTCCTTCCTTCAGAGGAACTCCAGGACAGAGACCCAGACTCCACCCAGACTTCATTCCAAACATATTGTGTTATCATATAAGCTTTGTGAGTCGAAAGGGACATACACTTTGAGAATTTCAAAATTAGAAATCCAAGGGTACTTCTGTTCTTTCATATCCTAATTAATTGGTGATCTGTTTCATTTGGGGACATGATCCGCCCCTGAATCTCCCCTTTCACCCAGTCAACTTGAGTTTATTTGATTTTATTCAAAGCCAAACTCATTTCCAGGTCAGGAGGAAACTTTTTGTCTTAATGAACAGAATAGAATATCCAGTTCTTCTGGCTAAACTCACCATTTCCAGGACCAGAGGCTTTTTACACAAAGCTGGTTTTCCTCCCAAGTTAGTTGCCCCAGTTGAAGCAGTGTAATTCGTAAACTTCAGGGTTAGCTCCAGGAGTGTGGTGTTAGCTCGGAGTCCACATCACTTGTAAAGAATAGAAAATTGAATATAAAACTATTCTTTACAGTTCATTCTGCAAGTATGGAATCTTTTCAGGAAAGCTAGGAATGGAGGGGGGTTGGCTAAAACCCCTGGAGCACCATTCCTCGGGAAGGTCCAATTTGGCACCAAAACTTACAGCAGAAAAACTTCAGTAAATACAGCTCTTTCCTCTCTGGCTTGTGCAAGGAGAAGGAATCTTTAACTTGTTGGCTTCACCTTCTTAGGATTTTTCTCCATCTTTGGACAGGGTCAAATAGAATTTGTTAGCCAATTACCTCAGAGAAAATAAGGCAGCGTATGTGCTATTTCATGTAGAAAAAGAGCAATGTGTTCCATTTTTCTGCCTTTTTCGGCTGAACTGACAGATATTCTTTGTTCTCTAGGAATGTGATGATTTAGGCCAAAATTCTGCTTCCTGAATAATTTAGATAATTGCCTCCACCCCACACTTTGCCGGAGTCGGGGAGATTTGACTTCAAAAAGCAGGTGATCAAATTAAAATCGTGTTTTGATGGACCTTACGGTTGAGCTCTTTTAGAAAGGAGAAGATGGATATTTACTGCTTAATTAAATGTTTCTCTGTGTTTTGAAAACAGAAATGAACCATACAAATACTGAATGTTATTAGTCTAATGTTAAGTGATGAGCAGTGAAAAAGCTCTACTTAAACGGAGCTTAATATCCTAGACTTTGTTGCTTAAGACTCATCCAATCAGACGTTTTTGTTAAGCAGATGTTCGAGTCTCCATGTTGGAGGAGACAAAGTGTTTATCCTGGCCCTTAGGAGTTGTGTGTACAAAGTGAGTCTTGTTCCTCGGCTCTGTAGCTGTCAGTCTGCGTCCCATCACTCTGAGCCAGTGTCCTAGACATTTCCCTGGGTGTTGGTGACCCAGGAGCAGCCAGCATGCACGGACAGCAGGGGCTCCCCAGGAAGAGAAATTAAATAAAAGATTTCATGTAAAGCAACAGGACTGCTGTCTGGATTGACCTCCTCTAGGAGAATGAGAGTTTCATGTTGGCATCATGACGTGATTGTTGACTCACTTTGTGGACATTTTCTCAAGCCTTTGGTGAATGCTACTAACACAGGACCATGGTCCGAGCACATGAGTCGTTTGTCTGACAGGATCCAGGATTTGGGCTAAACCATCTGCATGCCTAGTCTGAGTGACCCGCCTGGGGGTTTATTGCTCGGGGGCCAACAGGTGTACCTGTAGCCCAGAGCAGGCCAAGAGAAAAGGGGTGAGGAAGAAGGAGTCGTCTGTCCCTCATGCCCACTGGCACAGACCCTACTCTGGGTGGAACCCACTGCATGCCATGTCCTTGCATGGCCCTCGGCTGCTCCCACACCGGTTGGAGCCTGTACCCCAGGCCCTCAACACTACTATCTCTCCAGCTGGAGACCTGAAGACCCTTTAGAATCTCCTGAAGACCCTTTAGAATCTCTGGCCCTCCTCAAAAGTCTGCCCAGCTATCCCTAAGCGGCCCCTCCTCTCAGCAAAGGACCTTGCTCCCCAGTTTACAGAAACAGAAAACAGAGGCCTTCAGGCAGGACCATCACCAACCCTGTAAACTAACCTGACCACACCCACCCTCTCCTCATTTCTCTTTTTAAATAATTATGGCAACCACAGATAATGCTTTTGTAGCGTTTCCCATGGAGTCTCTACCTGTGCTCCTTTACTTAGTTTTCGTAACCCCCCGTGATGTAGGCGTTAGTCTCATCCCCATTTTAGAGATGAAGAAGAAGGTACAGAGAGGCTGACTCACTTGCCGGGGCCACTCACGTAAGCTGTGTCGGAGCCGGGATGTGACCACCGTTTAGCCACTCTGCTAAGATGGAGATCAGCTGCTTATCTCCAGCCAGTTCCTCTGCAGCCTGGAGACCCTTCCCTCCCACCTTCTGAGGGATTCACTCTAACAACCCTCCCTACCTCCCTGGATCATCAGCTTCTCCTTTCTTATTGGTCCTTTCCCATCAGTAATTAAATACACCCAACTACGCATCTTCAAGAAGTCCTAGATCTCTTCGGTCGCCTTCTGTCTTCTCCCTCTCCCACTGCCTCTCTTCCTCCCTCCTCTCCTCCTTCCCACTCCCCCTTCATTCTCTTTCTCACTCTTTCCTGTCCTCTAGTTCAAAACCAAGCTTCATGCCAAAGCCACCAGCACACATGGGCTCCATTTCCTCACCTACTTACTCAGCCCATGGTGAGCTGGTTTCTGTCCCATCACCCCATAGAAAGGTCCCTCGGCTTGCCAGTAATCTCCATTGGGTTGTTTCAGTCATTGTCTTGGCACATATTGGACTTTAAAGAAATGCTTTTGTAAAATATATAAACAAATAAATATAGAAAATCTTCTAAGAAAAACTCAGCTTATTTCTCCCCACTCTGTTTCCCATCCCTCTAACAGCTTACTTCTGGAGATCCCCCCAGTCAGCGCGCCCCTCACCACCACATCACAGTTCCTTAGCCTGAGGTTCCAGGCCACGTGTATGGAAATCTCATGGCCACCCCCCACCCCTACTGGACCTTCTAAGTAAGATTCTCCAGGTGGAGTCTGGTATCTGCAGTGTCAACAGCTACTGGAGTTGAAAGCCAGGCACATGGCAGTCGGAGGACCAAGGCTCCATATCTGCCCTGCTGTTAATGTTGATGATTCAGGGATCTCCTTATAAACAATTAGATTTAAAACTATAAAAGGGATTATGTCTTTGAAAAACATTCGCAGATAGGAAGGAAAACAAAGTGTTCTCTTTGGCATTCAGGAATGCTTATGGAATTTCATTGATCTTGCTGTTTGCTTGCAGCATTGCCCCCTTCCACGAAGGCCGCAGGGAAGGTCGCCACAGCAGAGCAACGTAGGAGCAAGGAGGGCACATCTGTGCGCCCCAAACAGCTTACATGGGGGGACCTGGGATCTTGGAGACTGATGGTCTGTGTCCTCTGCTCCCACTTTTTAGGACAAGAAAATCTTACTTAGAAGGCAGAATCGCGTCTCAGACAAATGCAGACAAGGGAATACTTTCCCTCTTACGTGAAAATGCTCAGTGACTTTCATTGCATGTAATTAATAACTCTAATACTTCCTGCTTCTATGTTGGATTGCTGCCTCACACACCACTTCCTATACGTCAGCACAGTTTATTCTAACAATCCAGAGAAATGGGCCGGGCATTCTATGCATCATTCCTTCCACAGAATCCTAACAGGTGCCTGTTCTGTGCCTGACCCCAGCCTGGGAACAGAGAAGAGGCTGTGACGTGGAAGCTGCTGCCCTCCCGTACCTTGCAGTCGGATGGTCGAGATAAGCCATAAGCACACAATCTAGTACAACCTAGAAGGTACGAAGGGCTTTGACACTCGATTGTAAACACCTCAAAGGCAAGAACCTGCTCTTTTCTATCTCTGCACCAAGTCCACGATCTGCGGGGAGCCAACGTTCACTTCACATGGTTAAATGAACAATAAGCCTCAAGCGCTTTGGAAATTTGGAGTTGGGTTGGAATTGGGGAGTGGATCACTTCCTGCTTGCGGTGGGACTTCCTGAACAAAGAAATGTTTGCACCCAGCAGCTCCTACTCATCTGTAGAACTTCACGAGACGTCTTTGTTCAAACCTTTACAGATTGAGTATGAATTAATGGAAAAGATGTTAGAATGTCAACCTGCCTAGCTTACGGCTTGTATTTGGGTGAAAGGCATATTTTACTCAAGTGCCCACTTGCATTCCATGCTCTCTAACTTAGTATTAGTTTCCAAGACTTTTCTCCTGTGTTATTTTTGTGTTTGCTTGTTTTTGCTCTATTTTCTCATAAGAAAAATGCAGTGCCATCTTGTAAACAACTTGGAAAGTGGAGACAAGTTTGAAGAATTAGGAGGCAAATCATCCATAATCCCATGACCTAAAGGCAATCATGGTTATTATTTTTGGCATATTTTTTTACAGCACTTACATATGTGTGTGTGTTTAACGTTGATAAGCACTATTAAAAACACAGTTTAGAGTACTTTCCACTGTCAGTAAAACTCTTCAACAGCTTTCTAAAGCACTGTGGCATGAGACACTGTTGCTCATGCTATAACTTATATTTTCATTGTGTTTGACATGTGGCTTGTTCCAATTTTACATTAATAGAAATAAAGCTGAAATGAAATCTTTATAAAAATGTGGCCCACATTTTGGGTTACTTGCTTAGAATAGGTTCCTCAAAAGGAAATTGTAGAATCAGTGGAAGCAAACATTTGAAGGATCCTAATTAGATACATATTACCAAATGGCTTTCTAGAAAGTTGGCCTCAGTGTACCCTGCTCCCAGAGGGTTTGATTCTGTCCACGCTCTTGTTCACCAGCTCTTCTCATGACTGACTGCAGCAGAACAAACTGTCCCCAAAGTGAGCAGCTTAAATTTATAGACATTTCATTCTCTCTCACAATTTTGTGGGTCAGGAGTTCAGGCAGGGCCCAGCTGCCTGGTTCTTCTGCCCCAAGGGGCACTGACTGGGGTTTTCTGCAGGGGCTCGACTGGCAGCTGGTCTGGTCTGGAGGGTCCGGGATGGTTTCATCCTGGTTCCATCAAATCCCTCCTCTCTCCAGGTGGTCCTGGGACCTCCTCACACAGTCTATCCAGACTTGTTATGGGGTGGCTTGGGGTGCACAAGTGAGCCGGTGTTTCCAGAGGAAGGAAGTGGAAGCTGCCCATATTTGAAGGCAGAGTGTCACTTCTGCCATATTCTGTTGTCAAAGTAGTCACAGAGCCCACCCAGCCTCCAGGGAGGGGACCAAGGCATTATGTCCCAGCAGAAGGAATGTCAAACATTTAATTCAACATAAAAGCATTGAGTGTTATTGTAAGAAATATTTACTTGCTTGCCAATACGAAAGATAAGATATGGTTAGATAAGAAAGTTGCTTTCCTTATAATTTATTCGTTCCAAAAAGTCCTCAACTTTTTCATATGATTATTGCCCCTTGAATTTTCCCACCTGTGAGTTGTTTGTTCCTGCCCTTGGGTCTCTGCTAGCTTTGCCATGTACAAACTCCAGGTGGTGGGTGGGCTATACAAGCTCTCCAAACCTCTGTTTCTTCATCTGCAAAATGGGGGTGATAAGGTTATCCATCTGAGCGTCTGGGAGAGCTGTGGGATTTTCAATGAGAGGAAGAATCTAGAAAGTTTATCACCAAGCCTGACCCAAGACAGACACTCTATACATGCTAGCAACTATTGCTAATCATATCATTTGTTCAGAGTCTTGTCATAATACTCAGGTGCCAGACTGAGGACATGCAGATGGAGAGACGCAGGGCTGCTGAAGTCACCGAGTGACTTCAGACAGAGGCGAAGCCAGGCATCCTCTGTGTTCTGCGCGATGCCAGTTTACAGCCCTAATTCCTGGCACCTCTGCGCAAGGGCAGGGAGCTGACGGCTTATGAGTGGGCACAGTGCCATCCTACAAGGTGGGAATGAGAACGGGCAGCCAGGGGAACATGTATGTGCCCTGCCGTGTTTGTTAAACAAACCGTTCCCAGCCGGGGAACACCGCAACAGCTGTCAATCCTGTTCTTACAAATCCTGCTAATAGGAGACGTACAGTCATCAATCCAGCTCGGGGAGGAATTACCTTTCAAACTCTTTTTTTTTTTTTTAAAGAAACAGTATAGCACACCCAGCAAATACGGAGAAGTTGATTTATGTCTCATCCATCAAACTGAAATAAGTGTTATTCCATAGGAACGACACCAGCACGTTGAGACTGGAGGTTGTAAATTCATTTGCTGAGCACTGACTGAGGGGTACTCACATTTGTCACTTCCCCCTCTTGTCTGGCCACCAGCGGCACTGGGCTTTCCGTGGCTTTTCCTCCCTGTTAGTGATGACGGGTTGTGTCCTGCCAGGCTCACACTCCCTTCCTGATTTGAGCCCAGTAATGCCTGGCCAAGTCAGTAGCCTCTCAGGTGACATTCTGGACCATGAATAGGTCAAACCATGGCCTTGCCAGCCATGGGCACACAGGGATGTTCTGGGTGGGCGATGGGCCCAGACGGAAGGCAGGCATGGGGTGCATCAGGGAGGGAGAGGCAGGTGATGAGGACTCAGAAGGCAAGGGCTCCCCCATCACCTACCAGTCACGTGACATAGGCTTCCGAGTCTCAGTTTCCACATCTGCTAAATGGGGATACAAATGCCTGCCCTGCCTACTTCCCAAGAATGGGAAGCCCCACAAAACAAAAACCTTATTACCACATGAGATATCAGCACATCTGAAGCAAGCATATATATTCTTTCTGTATTGTTCCTTACTCTCCTGAAGATTTCATTCTCTAACAGCTTTGGAAGGGTTTAGTAAATACTGCTTTTCCATTTAACAGGGTTAGAAAACTAAGGTGCATTGAGTTTGACTTGTCAGGTCATAGAGCAGAGCCCAGATCCTCACCCTCCACGATTCCCACCGGACCACCTAGTCTTTAGGCGGAGCAGGGATACTGGATATGTTTCTAGGGCCTTGTTTTTATGTCCCAGTGGGTCGGTTCCAGCTGGGGTGCAGTGAGTTGGGACCAGCTGCTCACCTGGAGAAGCTCACAGACACCCATCCTTCATCTGTCTCAGTCCATGGAACCCTGGATCGGGAGGGCTGGGTCCTTCGGAGCAACTCCGTCCAGCAGTAGGACAGAAATCTCGGAAAGGCAAATACTCTGCTTCAAAGAGGCCAGGCTTGTCAGGCAGGTAGAACTGGGTTTTAATCTCTCTACTCACTGGCTGAGTAATTTACTGCATCTCTCTGTGTCTCCGTTGCCTCAAAAATTGGGGATAGTGAATCATGGGGTGTGTGGCCGGTGGGGAACTAAATCAGTGTGCAGAGCCTCAGGCCTAGTGCCTGGCACCAAGTAGGTGGACACATTTTCTTCCTGCTTTCCTTAACATCTATCTTATCTTTCCCTTTTTCTTCCTTCCCTAGGGGTCTTGGAAATATCCCGGAGATGACATACTTGACCTTGGGGATTTCTTGAGCAGGTCGTGTTCTGCAGGTATGCTGAGCTAATGCTAACAGGCACAGAGCTCAGAAGGAGCCGGCCTAGTCTCTGAGGACAGAGACAATGCAGGAGGGAGGTGGTTGTTTATAGAGTGCAAGCCATGGCACACAGCTCCTCACGTGCTGGGGAGCAAAGTGACTGCAGAAACCCTGGAAACTCCTCCCACCTTTCCCAGGATAACCGTGCAGGACCAGAGCACATCCCAAGGACGGGTAACAGATTCCAGTCTCCTTAGAAGAATGTTAGAGGAATCCCGAATTCTAATCTCTAGAAACACTTCTGGAAACTCCTTTTCCTTCTTTCTTCTCTCCTCCGGTTCTTATGCACATCCTGTAGGGACTCTCGGACTCAAGACAGTTCACTCTCAAAATTCTGCTTCCCTGAAGAGGCTGCCCCTCCCCTGTGGCTTTTAAGTCCTCTCCTTCTCTTGGTCCCCTGCTGTCTTCCCCCTCATTTCCCTAGGTCTGTATCTCAAAAGTCTGGCCGCATGTGGGGAGAGGACACTATCTCCTACCAGGACAGAGGAGGAAGAGAGGATGAGCCTGGGAGATGGGGGTGGGCAGGGCCCAGGGTGGGGGCACTGTGCATGAGTATCTCGTTCCCACTGCACATGCCTGTGGACCAGGGAGCCCCCTAGCACGTGCTGGTGGGGAAAGTCATGACGATGGAGTGCAGACAAGACAAGGAGTGTGAGCTGGTGCCCCCCAGTCTCTCCGAGCGTGACGCGTGTGGGAATGGCATGCAAGGGTCCTGCTGGCTGGTTTCTAGTTCCCCACTTCTCCCCACCCCAGTCCCTCCATCAGGCTGCTCCCCTCCTAGTGGCCTTTCAGGAGCAGCCATCCCGAACCCAGAGGCTCCCTGGCTTCGCTGGGTCTGTGCTGCTCCTTCTCAGGCTCTCTGGCATGTCAAGAGCACCCCACCCCTGTCCCATGCTGCTTCCTCTGAGTACAACACTGTTCCCTCCCCTGTCTTCATCCAGCCATGGCTGACTCGGCTCAGCATCAGCTCCTCTGGGAAGCCTTTCCAACCGCCCTCTTCTGGCATGGTCTGGGGATGGGGGAGCCCCTTCTTTGTAATGACTCTCATTCAGCAGACACCTGTTGGCTGCCTCCTGTGTGTTGGCCATGTGCAGGCACCGGGACACAAAGACAAGCAAGACATGCTCTTAGCCTTCAGGAAGCTTACAGTCCCTGTCCCTGGAATAGTGAGGTCGTGGACACAGGACACTGCCTGGAGTTGTCTTTTTCTACTTGCCTGTGTCCCCGCTGTGCATCCTGGAGTCCTGCAAAAGGTCCTACCTGGGTTTCTAGCACCCAGAGCACAGGTTCTAGCCCATACAGTCCTATGCCTTCCGTGAACACACGAGCAGGTGGGCGGTCGAACACATGGACCTGCCACGAAGCTTTGGTGCAGGTCTGGGAGGCACCACCGCCTGGAGGCTACCTTCCTGGCAACTGTCACAGGGAGAGCTTGCTGATGATCCCGCTGGGCAGCTGTGTGGACGAAGTGATTTGTGGTTTGGAGTCCCTGAGCAAACACTGTGGCAGAGAAACGACAGGAATTCCTGTGGTAATACCTGCTTCCTGCTCAGGTGCTCCTTTCTTGCAAGCTGGAGTCGTATGCTAGGTCCCTCCAGGACAAGCGTTCATGTGTGAGTGATTCATGCAGGCAGTGCTCCTGGAAACACAGGTGGGAATGGCGGTAATTTCAGGAGCAATCCAGTCCCAGCCTGATCCCACGGAAAGTTCTGCAGCCTGAACTACACCTGAGATGCTTTATGATCTGTGTCCAGTTCACCGCACCAAGGGGTCCCAGAAAGCTGTCCACACATGATTCCAGGGCGTGTCCATGCAGTGTCTCCAGAAGAGACCGACATTCCCATCAGTGGAGTAAGAGATGTCTGCCCTCCCCAAAGCAGGTGGGCATCACCCAATAAGCAGAGCACCTCCGTAGAACAAAAAGGCAGAGGAAGAGCAAATTCTTTCGCCCTTCTGGGGCATTGTCTCCTGCCCTCAGATATTGGCACTCCAGGTGCTCGGGCTTCCAGACTTCGGTGGGGACTTACACCATCAGCTCCCCTAATTTTCAGGCCTTTGCACTCAGACTGAAATCCACCACCGGCTTCCCTGGGTCTTCCAGGACATCGGGTAACTTCTTGGCCACCGTAACTACATGAGACAATCCTTAGACTATATCCCCTCATATCTGCATCTGTATCTATACCGTTGGTTCTGTTTCTCTGAGATCCCTAATACAGCACGTTGAAGCTGAGCCCAGGGGAATAGGACCTCCAAAGTCCTTTGGGGCCTCTGAAGGATCCCTGGTGCAGGGACAAGCCAGGAGAGACCAGGGCCAGGAAGCTGGAGATCTGGGTGGAACATCTACACCTTGTGGGGATAGGAATACCCAAGAGCCCTGGGGGTGGGAAGGGCCTTGTTTCTATTTGACTTGGAAGTCTGTGTCTAACTGACACACGCCACGGGCCACACTCAGCAGGGGATTGCCTCCACGGCCTCCAGCTGGACAGTGGGGGTTGAAGCCACAGACATGGGCTGAGCCCAAATACGGGTTCCCTTGTGCAATTCTGAGGGGCTCTACCTGTGTCCTTGGTGTCTTTGCTAACAGTTTTATCCTGTTGTGTTAGGGCTGAGCAGGGGTAGTTCTCTTAATCCAAGAAGTCAGAGAAAGTGCTTCCTGAAGATCAGAGCTTATCCTCAGCTCTCTGGCAAACAGGTGGAGATTATGAATGAGAAGGCAGTCACGGAGGCCTCAGGGCTGAGCACAGAGAGATCAGAGCACACTTTCCTTCCTGGGCTTGAGTTTATTTCTAGGAAGAATCACTTTTGAAAAAACATCATTAAAAGCTATATGCACGGATGCCACGACCACGGTACTTGAGTAGGACATACTGCGAGCACCTCACTCCCTGCCATTTCCAGTTCTTAAGAATGAAAGCATTTTCTCCAGAAAAACGAAGGCTAATGTTAGAAGTGCTTGGGGAATCACACCACTTAACTAATTTCCTAAGTGTTTCCAGCAACACAGCCTCCGTGGAAACTTTGGAGGGAAAGAGGGAGCCTTTCAAAGCTTTTATAAAAGGCAGCAGCACCCCCTCTGACACAGGGTGGAAGGGGGAACAACAAATAAAAGAGCGTCTCAAAACTCAAAAGGAGGAAAGGATCGCTGGAGGGCGGGGGGGGGGGCAGAGAACACATGAAAAAAGACATGATTCCCACTTTGCTGATTATAGAGCTCCACCAAATCCTCCCACGCAGGAAAGAACAAAGTACTCATTTCTAGCAACCCCAGAACAGAAGAAGGGGATATTGGCACAATCCGTTCATATTAAGGAGCAATTAAGGTATTAGGAGATTTCAGAGAAGTTCCCAGAGAACAGAGCCATTCCCGTACTTCACAAACCACATCCTTGACGAACTCCCCCGAGATACGGCGCTGCTCAGTCCCTCATTATAGTTCTGGCTGTTACGTTCGCCCATTCACTCAACAAATACTTGTCAGGTGACTTCATGCACAGGTCATGGAAAATGATTTTAAGGACCCACCGACATCCTGTGGAAGCAGCAATCAGATCTGGAGTTAGAAAAGCCAAGATTCAAGTCACCGCTGTGCCACACACGTGCTTTGTCACACGCCCTTCAAGCTCCCGGCCTCAGGCTCCCCAGCCGGAAACGGAGCCTCTGATACTGCTTCGCAGAGGAGCAGAAGGGGCTCCGTGAAAGAACGCCCTTCGCGAAGGTGACCCTTCATTCTTTTTGTAACCTTCCCGGACAGGAAAGGGCAACACATTCCCTGGTTTGCCCAGAAAAGTCCCAGGTGACACCTGTTGGCCCAGCCCCAGTGCCCTGCTGCCGGTGCCCCCCTGTGGCAGACCAGTGGCAGGATCCCCTCGGGGCAGCATCACCTGTGCAGGAGCAAGTGCAAGAGGAGCCCCAGGGCTCCAAGCTGGTGGCTCCGTCCCTTGCTAGCGGCTGGCGGAAGCTCTTTCCCGCCGGGCCACCCCTTCTCCCTGTGAAGGTGCCAGCCCGAGTGTGAACCTCAAGTGCGTTCGCAGAAACCGGTGCACGGCTGCACGTCTGCAACAGCGGGCCCTCAACAAAAGAGAAAACTGTAATTTGTGGTGCCCCCTCCCCATCATGAAGGCAGACTCTGGTATGAGGAACTGATTTTCTGCACAAAGACCTTCTTCAGTCCGTAAACTGAAATACGGTATTTCAAGGCCACAGTGCTGCCGACCTCTACAAGAAGCACGAAGCACTGGCTGAGGCTGGTGACAGTCCAACCTGGGAGATCTGGACCTTCCATGTGGGATTAGGCTGCAACGGGGTGGTGGAGTGAGAGAACCTTAGACCTCGGGCTTTAACTCTCAACTCTCGCGCCCTTGGCCATGTTCCTCAGTCTTACCCGCTGCTGTTTCCCAACTCGGCGGGCAGGTATGACCACAACACCTCCTCCTAGTGCTGCCTTGAGGAGGAAGCTGCATGCAGAGGGTTTAACTGGCCCGGGACGCTGGGCACATTGTCCATCAGTTGCGGAAGAGCTTATTCTCTGTTCCTGTGCTCCCCACAGAGGGTCGCAGTGGTCAACAAGCATGTTCGTGGTCAGCAAGTACATGGCAGGAGTAAGGGACCAGCCCCTGCTCGTACCTTCTCTCCCTTGGCCTTGCTTTCAGATCCTCTCGAGAACCATCCAGAACTCAGACTTTCAAATGTGGTCAGTGAGTTTGCCTCCTGCCCGTGTGAGTTAGCCACTGCCACAATAACACCGTGCCACAAACCACCCTAAACCTCTGTGGCTTAAGACAGCGAGGATTTATTCTCACCGCCGTGCAGGTCAGCTGGCGTCAACAATCCAGGCTGAGCTCTGCTTCAGACCGCTCTGGTTGGGGGATTTCTGGAGGTAGCTCTGTGAGGACTCATCTCTGTGAGGACTCATCTCTCAACCTTCTCCTGCGACCAGGGGCCTTCCAGAAGAAGGGCGGTGGCAGGGGCTCCTGGGGCCCATGGGGAGCCCTCCAGCTCTCTCAAACTCTAGGCTCCAAACCCAGTCACTGCCACTTCTGCCCATGTAGCCCCACCCAAAGCAAATCACATGGCCAAGCCCAAAGCCAGTGCTCCCCCAGAAAGGCCTTGGCAAGATGTGAGGAGAGAGACGATAAAGAACTAGGGCCAATTCACAACACCCCATCTTTCACAGAAAAGGATGAAACAAACAAATTCCGAGTACCTCTTTTGGACTAGGACACGTTTCAGTTTCAAGAAACCGTATGAACCCATTTTGCAGATGAAGAGACTGAGGGCTAAGCTCGAACCGTCAGCTTTTGCTGTATAACAGAGCACCCCAAACCGTGTCTATATCTGAACACCACCATTTAGGTGGCTCACAGTGCTGCCTGTCAGCAGTTTGAGCTGGGCTAGTCAGACTCGCTGAGGCGAACTCAACTGAGACCACGATGCCTCAGTGATCAGCTAGTAGGTGGGCTGGAGGCTGGCGGGGGTTTGGAATGGCCTCACGCACCTATGTAGTGGTTGACTGGCCATTGACTGGGCGACAGGGATCCTGGGCAGCCTAGCCTAGATTTGTTTATATCTGGATGTAGATTTGTTTGTATCTATATATCTATATAACAAATAAAGGTTTGTTTATATCTGAATAGGGCAGCAAGAGAGAAAGCCCCAATATTCAGGCACATTTTTTGCTTTGTTGGCATGTTCGCTAATGTCCCAGGAGCTAAAGCAAGACCTAAGGCCAACCCGGAGCTAGGGTAGGAGGGAATGAGCCGACGGGTAGAGAGAGCAGGTTAAATGAGGACCCTTCTGGTCATCCGACGCAAGTACCTGGCTCAGGGCACACAGTGGCCACGTGGCAGACTTCCTTTTTGAGGACTTGGGGCTGACAGGCATGTGGTAAGCTTATCCTGCAAGACATCTATGTCCCTGATTGTCCCAGACATGCAGATCCCTTCTCACAATGGCCACATAAACTTCCTGTCCTCACTAGACTTGCTACTCAGATCTATCTCAAAGCCTCATTGTCTCGGGCATTAAATAAAAATTACAAAATAAATGTATGTCACGACCTTTGGGAATCTTTGGGATCACCATGAGGTGACTCTCTTAGTAGCAACATTTACCTCCAGAAACAGAAATCTTGCCCATGTGATTCTGGATATTAGTTCTCCAAAAGCATTGTTATAAACAGAAGTGGCGGATTCTCTAGGTCCCTGCCCTTGTGCCCACATTGGAGCACCCACCTGTCAGGCTATTTGCTGGGCCTGGTTTCTGAAGAAGTGCCTAGGATTTGCTAAGCGTGCCCAGGTCTTAGCATCTAAGCTTTTACTATGCAAATAGCCTCAAATGCTTCACCCATTTCACATCATTTATCTGGAAAAGGGCAAAATCATTTTCCAAATTGGAGCAGACATGGAGGGGGGAAATGTGTTCAGTGTTATTGCAATTAGTCACGCTTTGGAATATCCTGGGGAAAGTCTACTCTTGAGTTATTATTGACATAGCGAAGTGGAGGAGGTTAGAAAGAAGTCTGCAGGCACCATTAATTAACCTCTCCATTATTTTTATTTCCCTGTGCATTTTTCTGACGGATAGAAGACCCCGGGTCAAACCCTGCTAGAGCCGTGGGCATCCCAGCACTCACAGAGCCTACGCCTCCTGTTTTCCAGAGCCAGGGGGAATGACTGGCAAGTTCCACAACTCCAGCAGCAATCAGGCAGGCACAGATCCTGGTCCCACATTGTTTGTAACATGGTCCTCCTTCCAGTCCTCCCAGTCCTCCAGAGGTTGCTCACGTGCTTCTTCTCCAGAAAGACTTCCTAGGATGGACTCTCCTTCCACAGCTCTCAGCCCTGTCTTAGTGCCTCCTTCCAGGTGGATGCTGGGTTGTTTTGCCCAGATTCCATCTCTAGGATGAAAGCATTCATCTCCCTGCTGCTCAGAGCTGCAGCCCTCCATGGCAATTGCCTTTGGCCACAGGGAACAGACTTACTTACTTGCCCAAGGTTAGACCCATCGGGGGAGCCAGCAGCCAGTGACTGGCTAATGCAGGGACACTGAGTCTAGTCAATTTCCCAAGATTTAGGCACATCTTGGCTTCAGAGCTCTTGGAGGATCAGCTGGGCCCATGCCTGTTGCACCTGCACTGTGGACCCACTTCTGCTCAGTGCTCACTTCCTCACAGGCTTACCTCCCCCATATACCTTCTGCCTGCAGCGCTCCCTCTCAGAGTCTGCTCTGGGGAATCTGAATTGAGACACTACATGGCACCTTGTGTCTTGTTTTGTTTTCTAACTGGGTGCTCTGAGGCTGACCTCACCATCATACTTATTTTTTTAAATCTTGATGATTAAAAATGAAGTTACGGATTTCAAGTTGCTCACAGTTTCCTCCTTAGCTAAAGATGGAGGCCGACCCTGCCCCTGAGGAAAGACTGCTGGTCTGTTTGTGTGGGGGTGGGACGGACTTTTCAGTGTCCTTGTTGTCATGGAGAGTAGAGCCCCAAGCCTGCTCTGGGATGGAGAGGTTGAGGCCACAACATGAGCAAACACTGTGTGCTGATGTTCAAGGCTATCTCTCCAAGGCAAGGAGTTTTGTCTTGTTCAGGAAACCAGACAAAGAGGAGGGGTTTCTTTCCTGCTCTGGGCTGAGGAGAGGCATGGCTTTGAATCAGCCCTGGCTAAAGGGATGAGAGGAAATCTGTCCCCTCACTCCTGGGAGGAGGTGGCTGGTCCTGTTGAGAGTGGCCATCCGGGAAGGACACCTAAGAAGGGAGAGAGCCAGAAGGGGACCCTGTGAAGGGCATGGCCAGTGGACTCTAGGAGATTTAATTTTTGGAATCTATTTTAAAGGTTTCCTCATTCAGGGGAGCCTAGGTGACTCAGTCAGGTGATATCCAACTCTTGGTTTCAGCTCAGATCATGACCTCAGGGTCTTGGGATCAAGCCCTGCTTCGGGCTGTGTGTTCAGTGTGGATTCTGCTTGACATTCTTTCCCTTTCCTGCTCCCTCCCCCTCTCCTTTCACCTTGCACATGAACACACGTGCTCTCTCTCGCCCTCTCTAAACAAATACATAAAACAGTAAGTGTTCTCATTTCCACTCAGACCCTGATGTTACCCCCAAGCCTCCATGGCTTTGTAGATATTCGGGAAGGGCCTGATCACACTTGGCATGTAGAAGATGAGTTCCAGCAGCCCAGACAATGAGAGTGACATAGGGAGGGGACATGAGGTGATAAACTGTAATTCAGTCAGATTCATGGGAAGAAAGCATTCTTGAGAGACATTTGGAGTAGGGGTAAGGAGTTCTGAGGAAAACAGAGCTTGTTGGCTGAGTGTTGGAAGGTCAGAGGCTCTGGGGGAGCTGTGTCTATGGACTCTGACTGATGGGCTGACTCCCTACTCCCCCCTGAGAGAAAGGAGTTAGTGGATTCCCTCAAGCCGAGAGTGTACTGGTGTGCACCCAAGGGCCAGTGACTCCTGACCCATGGTCTCTGGTGGGCAGAATTCTAAGATGACTCCCGCTCCGCTGAAATCCCTTCCCCTGTACATCATAAGCCATCACTCCTGCAGTCATGGTACATGATGTGGAAGAGGGGTTTTGTAGCTGTAACTAAGGTAACTAATCAGTTGACCATAAGATAAGGGTATTTCCCAGGTGGGCCTAACATAACCAGAGACTTTGGCTGGTGACAGAAAGAGAAATCAGAGGTGTTTGCGGCAGAAAAAGGATTCATTGCATCATTGCTGACTTTGAAGTTGGAGAGGACCACATGCAAAGCCTGGAAAGTGGCCTGGAGGAGCTGAGAGTGACTCTGTCCAACAGTCAGCAAGGGGGTGGGGACCTCAGTCCTACAACCACAAGGAACTGAATGCGACCAACAGCCTCAATGAGCAGATTCTTCCCCAGAGCCTCCAGAGAAGAGCCCAGCCAGCTGACAACTTGATTTCAGTCTTGTGAGACCCTAAACCGAGGCCAGCCAAGCCCAGCGGACTTCCACCTGTGGAACTGTGGGAGAATGGCTCTTGTTTGAAGTCACTACATCTGTGTTCATTTGTTACCCAGCAACAGAAGACTGATACAGTCTTCTTTGAAAGCTCTTTGCAACAGATTTTGGAACACTATGGACTGGGGATGAATTACTTCCTGTTCTTTTCAGCTGCATGACCCCTGAGCCTCAGTTTCCTGACCTATAACGTGAGGGAGATAATGCCTATCTTTCAAGGCCATCTCATTCACCGGAGTCTGGGTAGGGGGCTGTTCTTGGTAGACTCCTCGATCATCCTGCACCTCAGCTGTTTCCTTGTTAAAAGGACCTCATTAATACTTATATCATGGTTCTAAAGATCGTAGCAGACCAGACAGTGGATGCCTGGCATGACATCGACCTCTCCTATTTACACCACCAGCCTGAGCACAAACCACACACATCACACACCCAAGAACAGGCCATGAAGGGCAATTTTCTGCAAGCCTATCATCATGCCCTCTTGTTTCTGGGTAGTGCAGGCCCCTCTAATTGAGAAATCTATTGAATTTTCTAAGAAAAATTGCCTATATGTTATATTGTCCTTTTAAGGAGCCAAATATCTCAATGCAACATTTTATTTGCATCAAAAACCGAAAACCAAAAACAAGATCCCATGAAAGTTCCCCAGGAGAGATTTTGCCAGAAGTTGTCACATAACAAAGTATGTTGCCATCCGTCTTTTCCTTTAGATCCCCACCCGTGTGGTCCCGCAGGGAAAGCTCCTGATTGAGATATAGGTGGCCAGTAAACGGGGAGCTGGAGCCCACACGTCCAGCGTGAAGAAGTCACGTGGGTGGAGGAGGCGGCTGCTCCGGATGTAATCAGCTCCCATCGGAGCGCCAGTGATTCATGGGGGCCCTGATCACAGGCCCCACGTTATCTAATAGATTTCTGAAGTTTTCCACCAAGCGTTTTATTTTAAGTGACAGTTATTTCTATTAATGGGTGGGCCCTGTCAGTTTCCTGACCCCGGTCGGCAAGGATATTCTTCTGTTCCAATGGCAGTCATCATTTCTGTGAAGTGATGCGTGTAAAGGAGGCAGCCAGTGCAGGGCACCTCACTCGGGGCTGTCACTCAAGTTGACATCTCCATGTCGGAGCATTTTCTCAAAGTTTTCTCCATGTGACCTGCAAGTTAAAGATCAGGGGGCTCCCTTCATCCAAGCCATCCAGGTGCCAATCATCCTTACCTAAAAATGAAAGTTACAAACAAGCCGGGCGACTATTTATACTCTCCTGCCTGGCCCATCTTCTCCCTGTCAATCTCGCCCTCTCATTATGGATACAGGAGCCTCGTCTCCCTAATGCTCCGCGGCGCACATTAGCTGCTCCCGCTCCCCAACTATTTGTCTTCCCTCACCTTCTGTGATGTTTTATGAAATAATCAGGTCCGCCTGGCCTTCGTGCTTTCTCTGCCTCCTAGGAGAAGGGGACGTTTCTCCTCTCCTGGGCTTTTCTTTGCTTCTCTCGCCTCCTTCCCTCCCTCTTCTCCTGCTCCTTTCCTTCCCCAGGTTCTCTTCCTCTTTTTTCTTGTCCTTCCTTTATCCCCTTCCCGCCCCTGAAGGCTTCCCACAAGGAAGTCATGCCCCGACTCTGCCCTGCGAAGCTACTGTCTCTTGGACCTGCGGCTGTCTGCCCACACCGCCCGCCCCAAGTCCCTCCCCGGCCTCCGGCCCGAACCCAGGTCCCACCCGATGGCCTCCCTCCTGCCTGCACTGAGCCACCACTTCTAACCTCCTCTGTCCTGATAAGGAGGTGCCGCTCCCTGCCTGAGCCCCTCCTCTCCATGTGAGGTCTGTCTTTCCCTCCCTTCGGCCTCCACCAAAGCTCTCTCTTAGCTTCCCCGGACAAAAGCACTGCTCTGAGTCAAGGCCTTATTCACTCATTCAACAGCTCCTTGAACACCTTCCAGCAACCAGGCTCTGTAGAACGAGGAAGCCTGTGGTTAATGAGACCACAGCCTACAAGGCACTTGCAGCCCCACAGGGAAACTCGCACTGAGCTAATGTCTACCAAAAGTTGTCATCACGATGGCCACACATGGCACAAAGTAAGTCTGTCATCGATCAATACACGTCCTCTGCGCTCACTTCCTGGTAAGGACCCCAGGCACCAATGGGCACTCACTGCTGCTGCTCCTGCTTTCGAGAATGTCCAGGCCCTGAGGATGCAGGCAGGCTCCTCCTCTTGGGGAGACATGGCCTTACAGTCTTCTTGGACTCTTCAGGAACTGGGATGGTGAAAACCACTGGGCTGTGGTCCTTCCCCCGGGGAGGGGGTTTGGGCCTGTGTGCTGGCACATCTAAGTGTTTTGAGTGGCCTCAAGTGTGTTCTCAAGTGTTTTGCTCTCAAATGAAGCAGGAGCACATTCTCTCAGCCTTCCCTCCCACACGGGACCACTGCCTCCTCCCGGCACTTGCTCACTTGCTGTTTGTGTCCACATGGGGTGAAGCGCAACTGTGAACTCGAAAACACAAGTGGGTGTACTGAGCTGTGAGTGCCCGAAGGCACCTGTACTATGAGAGAATGCAGAAAAACTGTGAGTGGCACTAAAACAGTGAACAAAGAGAAGAAATTCATTAACTTACATCCTCAGCCTCCACTTTCCCTTGTGTCCCGTGGGATAGCCATAGCGCAGAGAGATCTCCGAAGCATCGCACACACTGTTTGCACCACTAAATGCCCATCTACTTTCCCAGATACATGCCATTAGAAGTCCCAACTGTGGGGGCGCCTGAGGGGCGCAGTCTGTTGAGCATCCGACGCTTGATCTCCGGGTTGTAAGATCGAGTCCCGCATTGGGATCCACGCTGGGACTTGAGATTCTCCCTCTCATTCTGCCTCTCCCCCACACCCCTGTTCCTGCAGGTCTCTCCCTCTCTCTCTCTCAAAAAAAAGTAGATTTTGTGAACCGAGCACAAGCACGAACAAATGTGGGAAACTATACAAAAAGCCTTAGTGTTCGAGATGATGGGCTCTGGAGGCCCCCATTGGCAGGGGCATCTGCACAGACCTCCACCTTAGGACGGGGGGGGACAGTGTGGAGAGGGCAGACAACAGGGGTCACCTGTTTCTGCTTCCTGCTTCACCGTTGATTGTCATATGAAAGGGAGAGAATGGGGGAGTCAACTGAGGACCTTGGCTGACGGAGACACTGAGCCCCACTGTGGGAAACTGAGGTTTGCTCCTCGCAAACCAGCCGGATGCCTTCTACAAAGACACTGGCAAACGAGGAGTCGTGATAACCTCGTGAACCTTCCCTCGAGGTGCTCCTCGTCACTGCAGAGAGTTCACGTCTGCGCAGAACTGAACTGAGTCACACGTTGCTAATCGGACAAGGTGCCATTGGGAGATGGAGTACTTCATCCAGACGCTTGGCTTGAGGATCGGAGGAGTTAAAAAAAAGAACAAAAACTACTGTTAACTTTTAAACTAAAACAGCAACTAAAAGTCAGACAATTAAGCAGGGAAACCATGCACAAATGTCACACACAGAGAAGATCAAAGGAAACTTCGATCTCTGATAAAGATCAAGAGGGACAACTCGGATTTTTATGGCATCTGCTGACAAATGGCTGGAGTGGAGAAAAAACACCGAGTGACTTGATTTCTCAGTATGCTGGGAGATCAAAGGCTAGCCTCGGAAGTGAAATACCACAAGAAATGGCTCACCCTTTATTTTTGTTATTATTTTGAGGCATAACTTGTATTTTAGGCCCATAACTCAAGGTTTGGAGACTTACGAGCCCGTGTCAGGAGAGATCAGTCCGCTGGCTGAACAGTGAGGCATATGTTGCCCTTGGAATTTGTTCTATCTTCTCCCTAATGAAGAAGGTGATACTAGATCTCTGTAAATAATATGGTAGAACCCTCTGATGCCCGGGAGCACTGCCTTTCCTGAGCTGGATACCATGTGATTCTGTGTGCCTGTGTCACATAATTTCCATCGTTACTACTTTGCGGCATCTTATCCTCTCATAGTATAGCCACACGCCCCGGGCTTTGCTCCCTCCAACTTGCTCTTCGACACCATCTTTATCACCTTTGAAGTCTGGTCTTCCTTGAGTCGCCTGTGGTTACATCTGTATCCACAGCACTGAAAATCATCCCTGATCTGTCCACGTGTGTAGGTATCTGACAGCAGGTAAATAAAACATCCGGCTGTGTGTCTCCTTCTGTTTTCTTCTGGAACTTCAGCCTGATGCAGAGATCTCTTGGAGGAAAGCTAGCCTATTCTTTCAATTTTCCACATTTGGTTAGCATTAGCATTATATCGTTATTTATTGTTATTTTTAAATAATTTCCTGATTCATATAGGTAGCCAGCCACAGGCATAAGAATGTGGTTAATATTTTACACAAACAATTATCCTTCAAATGTAAGTTAGTAAGTGGATTATGAATGAATCCAAGAATATTTTGGCAAATATCCCTGAGAAGCTGCTTTGGGACTAAAGCCATGGTAACAAAGCGGAGTATTCTGGCTAGGGGATCGATGGTGTGTTTGAGAAGCTTAATAAAACATTAAGAGTGTTGATACTGCTGATTCCAGGAAGGTAGGCAGAGAAGTTTAATCAGGTATCAGGCAGGTAACTAGACAATGTAAATAAAATAGACCAGAAATACATGTCCTATAATCAGAGTTATTTGCATCTCTCCAGCTGAGAATTACACACATAATAAGGATAATGCTTAGATTATTGTAGTGTGTTAGAGGAACCTGAGGAGCCAAAACGTGCCACCTTCAGTCGTTAAGTTCCTGGCAACTGTGGTCTAGACTCTGATGGGCAGCCCAGAGTAATCGTCTCCCTCTTGGATGCCGGAAATGCTCCATGTGCAAAATGGTGTGTCCGCCCAAACTCATGCATCCGAAATCCCTCTGGATGTTTTAGAAATCCAGATGCCCCGTAGATCTTCCTCACTGTGGCCTGTGCTAAAAGAGCTGTGTTCTTTTCTTAGTTACTTTATATTACGGAACATTTCAAGCCTTTGCTAAAATGGGCAGCATGATGAATCCCAGCGTACCCACCAGCTTCCATGATTGGCAACCTTTCATCAATCTTATGGCTGATTTTTTCTATTGTGGAAAAAAACCAACCCATGTAACGTAAAATTTACCATCTTCACTCTTTTGAAGTGTGCAGTTCGGTGATAAGTATATTCACATAGTTGTAAAACAGATTTCCTGGACTTTTTCATCTTGTAAATCTGAAGACTTACACCCAATTTCCCTTTCCCCCGGAAACCACCATTCCATTTTTTGTCTTTGAATTTTATTACTTTATATATATTTTTAAAGATTTTATTTATTTATTTGTCAGAGAGAGAGAGCGTGTGAGCAGGAGGAGAGGCAGTCGGAGGGAGAAGCAGGCTCCCTGCTGATCGGGGCTCAATCCCAGGACCTGGAGATCATGACCTGAGCCAAAGGCAGACACTTAACTGACTGGGCCACCCAGGCACCCCTGAATTTTACTGCTTTATGTACCTCATGTTAATGGAATCAATCACATAGTATTTGTCCTTCTGTGACTAGCTTATTTCATTTAGCATAACGTCCTCAAGGCTTAGCACATTCTGTAGGACGTGACAGGATTTTGTCCCTTTCAAGCCTGAGTAATATTCCGTTATGGGGATGGAGCACATTTGGTTTATCCATTCATCCGTGGATGAGCATTTGGGTTGCTTTCACCTTTTGGCGATTGTGAAGAGCGCTGCTGTGAACATGGGTGTCCAGATACCTGGATGCCCAAGATCCTGATTTCAGTTCTCTTGGATATAGCCCCAGAATTGGGATTGCTGCATCACGTGGCAGTTCTGTTTTTAACTTTTTGTGGCATTTCCCCAGCAATCCATCATGTTTAGCATCACGCCAACATTGTGCAAGGGTCTGATACCTTTCCATCCCCACCAACACTTGTTATTTTGTTCTTTGGGTTTTTTGATAGTGGCCTTACTGATGGGTGTGGGGTAATATCCCATTGTGGTTTTGATTCGCATTTCCCTGATGAGGACGGATGTTGAGCTGCTTCTCATGTGCCTCTTGGCCATTCGTACATCATCTCTGGAGAATCGCCAGTCAGGTCCTGTCCCCATTTTTTTAAATTGAGTTGTTTTATTTTTTGTTGTCACTGCTGAGTTGTGATTTCTTCTTAAGTAGAGACATAAAGAAGATTTCATGTTTTGTTTTTAATCATAAAAACTGTAAAAGAAAAAGTGACTAGACTACGAAAATGAAGATCGTACAGAGGAGGTTTTCAATATAGGCCAGTTAGGGTTAGTAGGTTACTTTGAACTCTCCATATGGCTAATGGGATTCTTCCTTCAGCCATCAAATAGTAGTGGCACCTGTCTGAGCCAGCCTTCCTAAAGATGAGAGATGAGTGTGTAAAAGGCCTGGCCTCTGTTTCCAAAGAGCTTACAACAACTCAGAAAAAGGCAAATTTGGGTCTGATCTGTTTTAACAGCTTTATTGAGATATATCTCAGTTCAGATATATAGTACAAAATTCAAAATAACAAGTGTTTTGAGATTATGGTAAGATCCTTGCAACATGAAATTTGCTAATTTAACCATTTTTAAGAGATTTTATTTATTTATTTATTTATTTGAGAGAGAGAGAGAACAAGTGGGGTGAGGGACAGAGGGAGAAGCGAAACTCCTTGGTAAGAAGAGAGCCCCCAAAGGGCGCCTGGGTGGCTCAGTGGGTTAAGCCTCTGCCTTTGGCTCAGGTCATGATCTCAGGGTCCTGGGATGGAGTCCCACATCGGGCTTTCTGCTCAGCAGGGAGCCTGCTTCTCCCTCTGCCTCTGCCTGCCTCTCTGCCTACTTGTGATCTCTCTCTCTCTCTCTGTCAAATAAATAAATAAAATCTCTTAAAAAGAAGAAGAAGAAGAAGAAGAAGAAGAAGAAGAAGAAGAGAGCCCCAGGCAGGACTTGATCCTGGGACTCCAGGATCATGACCTGAGTCGAAGGGAAACACCTAACCAACTGAGCCATCTAGGCGCCCCTTATTTAACCATTTTTAAGTGCACACTGGGGCTTTGTGCTATGCACTTCACTGACTGGCCAGCAATCTTCCATGACCTCAGGCTGGATAGTCAAGTGCTGTCCTTGAGTTGCTCATGAGAGATGGCAAATACATCAACTCTTATTTTTGCTCAAAGTGTTCCTTCTCTCCAGTTAAAGTTAGAAACAGGTGGGCCATCTAAACATAGCCTTCCTTCACTTAGCCCTTAATCCCTGATCCATGGTATGAAAAAACCATGAAAATCCATGGTTTTTTAAATTAATTATTTGACTTTTTTTTTTTTTTTGCCAGATCATTCATTCATATGGTTCAAAAACTGAAAAATCCGAAAATGATGTTAATTTCCCCTTCTCTTCCAACAGGGGACCAGGATTACTAAATTTTTATTTGTGTTTTGTTTTCTTTCTCCATCCAGAGACTTGAAAGCACTTACAGGCTAATACAAATATACCTTCTTCTACCTTCATCATAGACAGCAGCATACACATTGCTCTGAACCTTGCATTATTCACTTAGCAACATATTTGGAGAGCTTCCGTGGTGAGTTTCTGAGCATCACAAATACTAAGAGATCAAGACTTCTGATGGGAGTAATTTTTGCAGCATATTTGGTTATTACCTGATGACTACCGTGCGACTCCTCCACAATCAGTGCCTACCAGCCTGTACCAAAGTTCACAGCCTGAACTCCCTGGCTCATCCGGGTGGCAGGAGACCCTATTTCTATCTGAATCACGCAGGCAACTGTGGTTGATAAGAGTGGATCTAAAAATATGCAGCCCTTTCCCATTTCCCATCAGGGACATAGTCTATCATATTTTGACCCCAACTTATTTTAAAAATCAGCATTTCTGGGTGGTGGCTTGAATTGATTCGCTGACACTCCAGATGGGAGGCAGTGACTCGGAAAGATGAGAAGCGGCTATGTGGGAGCCATATCATAGATCTGAGCTCCCACGGAACATTCTGAAGGGCACACGGGGAGCACCTAGAAGGCGAAGCCCCTTCACCGGAACCTGAGGCTTGCCAGACCCTGAATCTTCGATCAGCTCCTCCAAGCAAAAGGGCACCACCATTCAGGGCACCTGGGTGGCTCAGTGGGTTAAAGCCTCTGCCTTCGGCTCAGGTCATGATTCCAGGGTCCTGGGATCGAGCCCCACATCGGGCTCTCTGCTTGGCGGGAAGCCTGCTTCCTCCTCTCTCCCTGCCTCTCTGCCTACTTGTGATCTCTGTCTAATAAATAAATAAAAATATTATTAAAATGGCACCACTAATCAAAAGGGAAAGAGGGCCCCTTGCAAGAGGGTATGTGTTAACATACACATACCCTCTGAGAACCATACCACACATATGGTTGTGGGAAAGTTAATGGTTGTGGGAAACCATTAACTTGAAAATTCGCCTGGTCACCGCAGGCAGCCTCTTCCTGAGCAGAGATCTTGCCTGTCAGCCAGGGCGCTCGGACACACGGTGGAGGTGAATGAGTTGCACCAGAGGAAACGAGGCGGGTTACGGAGAAATAAAAGGGTTTAACCTTAAATTATCTCAATTGATGTAATTTTCCTCCTGACCTTATGGAGGGAATTAAAACAAGATGAGAAAATGGGAAGATGTCTCTCTGGCTAGAATATCCCACCTCTAGGCCCCTGTAGTGATGTTCACCATCACCCCGCCCAGTTACCCTCTTCTTGCTAAAGTAGCCCCCAGGCCTCATTCCTTCCCCCTTCACTCATTCGCTGCAAGCCCTTTGCAATAGGTTCTTTCAAAAGGATGCGTCTCCTCCGGGGCTCCGGTGGAATGGGCAGGCCTCTTACAGGTGCTCGTGCCTGAGCCCCGCGTGGACGCCGGTCCCCGTCTCCCTGCGTCTCTAGCGGGAGAAGCCTGCTGCCTCGTTCTGCCGCCCTGCCCGCCCTTCCTCTGGCGCCTTCAAGAATTCACGGAATTTTAATATCTTCCCCAGAGGTCCCACGGTGGTGCCAATACAATGTTTTTAAAATAATCTATATTTTATTTCATTAGCGCCATTCACAGAGGTATGACTTCACATTTCATCATCAGCGCAGACTTGTGGGCTTTGAACCAGAAGCAGCAAGCTGGATTGCTGGAAATGGTCTCGGTGCAGCACGTATCCTTCGGGCCCGCGTGAGAGAAGCCGGTGGTGGGGTCTGGTGCCCGCCCGCCCCCGGGGAGACTGTTGGTGCCCCCTGCCCCGGCAGCCAGGGCCCGACTGGAGGCAGGAGAACCCTGGGGCTTGGGAGCGCATTGTTTTGGAGAAGGGTAATGTGGCAGGAGCTTGTTATTTAATAACTAGCTGCCTTCTGAGCGGGAGGGTTAATCACTACCATTAAGCAGTGATCACTCCAGGTGAGGAGATGAGAGCAACTTCACATTTCGCAAGTCCGGAGTCAAAAAGCACATGGCTGATGTGAGCAGAGCTTGACGGGAAGGCTGCTCTCCGTTCCAAGTGTGTGTGTGTGTGTGTGTGTGTGTGTGTGTGTGCGCGCGCGCTCTGCGGCTGTGCTTTCAGGCTGGGGGCGGGGGGGGGGGGGGGGGGGGTTGTGGGGTTTTTTTGTAATGGAAATTAAGATAAAACAACTTGATGCTGGCGCCCGGCCCTTTCTGGTTTCACCTATCATCATGTTTGAAAGTTTTTACAAGGAGCCTGTGTAATTTTTGTAATTAGAAAAAGCAATTGACGTTCTGTAAAACAAAAGAAAACAATGGGCTTTTTTCACACTCCTTTTTTGCCTCGCTCTGTCTTCCGTCTTCTGTGGATGGCAGTTTCGGCCCAGGGTTCAAGGCTATTTACCCAGTTGTGGTAAACAACAGCAGATTTTCCCTTTTGCTTTCGGACTCTGAGAACTGAGATCCACGAAGACTGAAGACCGTTTCCAAGGAAGACAGCACAATGGAAAACAACAAAGAAGATGGAGAGGAAAATGCTCATCACTTCTGTCCGGCCAGGTGTGTCTCCTGCTTGTCCTTCAGCTCCCCAAAGCCATTCCCAGCCACCATGCCAGGGTCAGCTCAGACATCCGGATAGTGATCCCGAGTGACTCGGCTATAGGAAGCTCTGAGTTCAGCTGCCACCGGCTCTGAGACCTGCCGCCCAACCCACCTGGGCAGCCTTACAAGACTCTGAGCTCAGAGTCTCCAAAGACTCGAAGGTGAGGGCTCTGGGTACAGGCAGATGATGGTATTGTGCAGCCAAATTCAACAACCTTCCCCTCTGTTCTCAGCTCTGCCTCCTGCTTCGGTCAAAGCCTTCCGTTGTCCAGTGTGGTCCATGGACCAGAGCATCGGCAGCATCTGGGAGCTCAGGAGAAATGCAGAATCCCAGGCCCCAACGCAGAGCTTCTGAATCAGATCCTGCATTTTAACCAGACCCCCAGCTGTGTAGTGTGCAATTGTAAGGAGCACTGGCCTTGGTCTCAGCCAGGCTCTCTTGCCCAGACTCCTCCATGGTCTCCCAAGGGGTTTCCTTTCTCTATTCTCCCTCATTTCGAGGGCATCTTCATACTATTAAAGGCATGCAGAATAAGCTACTGTAAAATCACCTTGAGCTGAAGGCATTTGTGTTCCTGAAATCTCTACAACGTCTGAAAGTGGAGCCTCCCCAAAGAACTCAATGTGCATATATCCCTCCCCACCTGACCTCTAATCTTCTGAACCCCAACAGGCTTTGGCACCTGAATATCACCTCTCCCGTCTATCGTCTTAAGGGGCCAGCTTCCTTTCCAAGATGTCACTGGCTTTTCCATCAGTGCCCTCTCTCCCATCTTCTGAGAAGGCATTCGTTTTCTCAGAAGAGCCTCCCTGCCCTCCCCATCCCCTATGGAATGGGACAGAAGCCGGGGATTGTGACCACTTCCTGACTCACGTTCTTTGAGCACTCCCGTGCTATTGCATCATTTAACCTGGTTTCCTCTCCTGCTAGTCTGTCTTCTGTTGGTTTAATTTGCAGGTCCCCACCACTGCTCTAAGAAGGCAGAAGAGAGCTTTCCTGCCCCACATGACACATTTGCTCACGTCAGGCTGATGCCTGTAGGATGAAGTACCAATTCCTTCCCAGGCAACAAGGCCCCACAAAAGTAGGCATCGGACCTCTCAGGAGGGGTGTGTGTCTCTGGCTTCCTGGAGCACAGTCCTCCAGCTGCCCTGACTCCCAGACGTCACAGCTCTTTGTCGATCTGTGTGTGCACAGACTATAGCCTCTACATGCTCTTTCTCCCTCTTCTCTCCCTGGTGCTCTCTCGCTCTCCAAGAGCAGCCCCACTGGTGCCCTGTCCACACACCTTTCCAGGTTTCTTCCCCACCCCTTCAAAGGACTCTCAGTGCCCCTAGCTTGTGACTCCAGCGCCTGGCACAGAATCTGGAACCTGGGAGCTACTCAAAAAATAGTTCAGTTTAGGGGCGCCTGGGTGGCTCAACAGGTAGCATGAGACTCTTGATTTGGGGGTTGTAAGTTCAATTCCCACCATGGATACAGAGATTACTTAGAAATAAAATCTTTAAAAAAAAATGGAGTTTAGTTTGGATCAGTGGATAGAAGATCTTAGTTCTGGATTCCAGACTTCTGAGGGGTCTGCACATCCCCCCCTCAACACACACACACACACACACACACACACACACACACACACAGTGATAGTTCAGAGAACACGCAGGTGCCGCTGTCCTGCCCTCCAGCTCCAAACATTTGCTCAGATGAAAACAGCTCATGCTCTAGGGAAACACTTCTCTACGGCTCCTGCTTTACGTCCTCAAAACAAAAAGTATCTGAGCCCAGATGCCGTGAAGTCTTGTGGGTTGTGCCTCTGGATGTCAGAAATAGAGCTTCAAAATAGGGGAGGATCTGAGCAGCAGAAGTGCTTAGGTAAGATAAATGACTAATTAATTCCCTTGTCAAATCCATCCTCCCAGAAAGGATGAACAGAAGAGATTTTCGCATAGTGAAGCATTCTTTGTGATACTGAGAGTCCATTTTCTTGCTTCTCTTTGTATTCCAATTTGTGGCCCAGATGTACTAAAGAACACTTAGCAGTAGTTAAATAATTCATATTGCTCTAAAATTTGCATACATGTGGATCTAGATATGACAGGCATGAAGCATGGTAGCAGCTCCCGTGGTTACAGCTGGATAGACTGGAAACACTACAACTGAAAGTAGTCCTATTTTTGTCAACTACTTAATGGGATTAGCCTGACTTTCAAGATTCCAGAGAAACTCATCTCTTAAAAAATGGTTTCAGTTTTTATACCATTAACGATGTTTTCTTTTCTTTTTCCTTTTAAATTTCATGGATAGTAATATTTTAAAAGAAAGTAACTTTTAAAAACATGAAAAACAACGTTGATTTTTGGAGGGGTCACATTAGCTTTCATTTGTTTTTTGATATAAAAATATTTGAATTGTATTTACTTTAGACACAGTTACATTCTATTTTAAATCTTTAAATCACTGAGAGCAAATATAAGGCAAGATCATGATGAGAATCAAAAATAGAATGTAGAGCTCAGACAAGAAAAAAAGGAAAAGAAAAAAGAAACAGAACACCTTCAAATAAGTGATTTGCATAAATTTTTTAAAGCTAGAAACAAAATGAGAAGTCTCTGTCAGACACGACCCACATAAAATTTGCTAGTAAGACATTAGAAATTCTATATTTAATGAAGTTTTAATTACTGATCAAAACAATGAAAATGAGGGAGAAAATTATTCTAATCAAATTCACAACTTCAAGAGGTCAGAGGAAATCCCTGGGACCTCATATTCCCCACTACATGAAGATTTAATTACCGATCAAAGCGGTGAGAATGAAAAAGAGGATTGTTCGTGATAAATTCACAACTCAGAAGCAGCAAGTGCAACTCTGGCCTGTCCATTGGAAGATGAAGAAAAATCCATTCATGAAATTAGCAAATTGGATGCGAAAGAGAAGTCTCTGGAGCTTCACTCATTTATGGTAGGACAATCCTAAAAATGGCATCAAAAGTTCTTTGACAGCACGAGAATGTTTCTAACAAAACACAATCCGATTCAAATTAGTGAATCCAGTTTTTCATGGGATGAGCATGAACACGGCAGAAAACGAAGTATTTCACTTTATACTAACATTCTTTCAAATGGAGAAGGAACCTCTAAAAGCCGGTTTGGGTAATCCAAAGGGAAAGACCAAGTATTTTGTTACATGTGTTATGTAATTCACAGCCGACCTTCGAGATCAGCTTTGGCCAAAGATGTTATTTGTAGCCAGAAACATTTGGAATTTTTTTATCAAAATAAAACAAAATGTCATTGGCACATGTAAGAAAAAAGTACACACATGCAAGTACTAAAAATTTAAGAATAGTGAATAAAGAGCACACCGCTAACAGTATTTAACAATGACAAGTACATGCCACTCTACAACACTATTGTGATGTTCTGAAATGATACGTTCTGAGCTCAGTATTTGTCCAAGATTTACGGTGCTTTTTACGGTACTGAAACCCCAATATTTACAGAAAGCAATAAAAATGTTCCAGGTTTAATAGAAATAATCCCAATTTTTAGGCTAGGATGGCCAAAAATTTAGATGGATGAAAGTCATAAAACAATCACTACTCGGGATGGAATAATTCAAAATGAGATGATTGATTCAGTAGGTAAGAAAGTGAGAGAATCAATCCTACATACAATAAAACCATAAATAAACATTACTCAATGCAACTAGATGTATCACTGACAAAAGTCGTGTTGAACAGCAAACATTGATTATATGTATTGTTGAAGAAGAAAACAAGAACTTATTGCACTGCTGTTATACCTAGTAGTTTTTTATTTAAGAACTGGAAAAATAACTTTCAATTTGTGGCACTGATTTAAAAGCTTGCTAAGGGGGCACCTGGCTGGCTCAGAGGGTAGAGCATGTGACCCTTGATCTCAGGGTCACAAATTCAAGCCCCACATTGGGTGTAGAGATTACATCTAAAGACGTTAAAAGCTTGTTGAGAATAAGTCTATTAAAATGGCATCAAACACAGTAAGCAAAAAGTGTATGGCCCCCAGTTTTTTGGCCAGAAAGTTAGAAGCATCGCATGTATAGCTCATAATTTGACTTTGTTACTGGGACACACGGTCTCAAGTTAGCTAGTGGTGCATTCTTCAGAATAATTAAGCAAGGGTGCTTTCTAGATCTGCCCAAAAAGGGAACAGTTTGATCAAGCATATATCAAATCTGACCTACAACTTCTCTAAGACTTAAAATGGGAATGCCAAGTAAATGCCACTCAAGCAATTACATTTAACTTAAACAATTTCATAAGAATGAGTTAAAAATGATTAAATATGTTAAAAATGTAGATGTATGTTAAATATTAACAAATTAAAATAAATAAAATATGTAAAAATATGTTTGACTCTAGTTTTTACATGACAGAAAATTGGCCAAAATATCAAAGATGGTCATATTTAATTATTATTGTGAATGTATACGCATATTTTACCGATGGGTCAGTAATGCATAGGTGAAATCCATAATTCATAAAGTATATACTTATTCCATAAAATTTGTATTTCTGACTTAATTTCATCAAAATCACTAATTATACCTTTATCATAAAAATTCTCACATACTTTATCCTATGGAATAATGTCAAATTAGACATTTCTTGAGTAATCAGAATTCCTAGTTTTTGTTTTTTTAGAATTCCTAGTTTCTATTAATTTCACATTAGAGAAACTTTACTCTATGTGAAATTATAAGTATTAATCTCTACACCCAACATGGGGTTTGATCCCACAACCCCGAAATCATGACTTGAGCTGAAACCAAGAGTCACGTGCTCAACAACAGACTGAGCCCCTCAGGTACCCCTCACCTTGACTGGTTTTAACTCAGCTGTCCACGAGATAGAAAAGGGGGGTGAGAGGAGAACTTCCCATTGGCCTTCCCCGAAGACCCCTGGGGCCCAAGATGTCAGTGGGGTGCCCAGTACCTGCCCCTTCAGCTGGCCTCCTGTGCTCTGATGCTCCCACATGGCCTGTTCCCACAGGCCATGGTTAGAAGATGGCCCACTTGTGCCACCCCAGAGGGACTGCCTCTCCCTGCAACTTCCCCAGTAATCTCAGGGGCCCCGTGAGTACCCACAGAACTGAGATGTGTGCTTGGAGCACCATAACCAACAGCATCCACTGGCTGCAGTGGGCCTGGAGGGCTCCCCCCCCAGATGTCCCCAAGATCGACTCAGCAGCCAGCTTGCAGCTGTGCCTTAATGTCTTGGCCAAGCTCAATACGCCACATCTAGAGTTGGTCTCTCTTCCTCTGTATGAGTTTCTTACTGCTTGTTGCAACAAATGACCACAAACTTAGTGCTTGAAAACAAAACACGTGTGTTATCTTACAGTTCTGGGGCGGAGAAGTCCCTGAGCTGAAGTCAGGGTGTTGGAGGCTCCTCAGTGAATCCATTTTCTTGACTTTCCAGACTTCCAGAAGCTGCTACACACCTTCCATCTTCAAAGCCAGCAATGTTGTGCTGTGTCTTCCTCACGTTGGGTAACTCTTTGACTCTCTTGCCTGCCTTGCTCCTGCATTTACTAGAACATCGTATAACCTGGCTTGAGTCCTATGCCCATTCCTGAGCTGGGGTCAGGGAATGGGGTAGAGTTACTGGCTCTATCTGGGTCAAAAATATCTCCATCCCTTCAACTCAGAGCAGTGAGGGGCAGTGATGGGCAGCCCCCAGCAGAGGCACAGGGCTGAAGCAGAGAAAGAAGTTTTCTAGTTTCTTCTGAACAGACAAAACAAGAAATATCTACTACAAATATTCATTGTTTTAAATCATGGAAAGATGTTAAAAATTCAGAGCAAAAACATCACCCATCATCCTGTCATCCCCCAATCAACTGTAGTTAAGACTGTGGAATATTTCCTCCAAGTCCTTTTTTTCTGGGCACATGCACATGTTGAATACAGTCCTACCATATCGTATAGACAATTTTGCATCCTGCTCTTTTTACTTGAAATCATAACAGAAGGATTTTCTCATGTTATTTCCTTTGACTCTGTGCCCTGCACAAATCCACTTCCTTTCCCACTCCAGCTCTTTGGCAGAAAAATGTGTAGCCTGTACAAGTTAACTGGAAGGAGTGTGGGCTGTTTTGATTTAGGGGAATTTGAGCAGAGAGGAGAAAGAGGGACGCAAGGCACAAGCCTCTGTGACCCTTGCAGAGCCGCTGAGACACACAGCTGACACAGGATATGTGCTGCTATCCGTAGTGGTCAGTTACCATCAAACGCAGTTGCCCAGCCCAAGCTTTTAAATAATCAAGTTCGCGGGACAGTCCCAGTGCCAGTGGAGGGTGACGCTCTCCTAATACAGGGTCCTGCAGGGAGAGGAGTGCTTTCCCAGAGAATCCATACAGTTTTTGTAAGTTATGGGTGGTAACGTGATTTTTTTGCAAGGCGCTAACATCTTCAGGTAAGGACGGCGTGCTATTCTGAAAGCTGCTGATAATACGTGCTTCCAGACCCGTGGGCTTTGAAGCTGCTTAACTGAAATTCACATCCCAACCGAATTCTGTTTTAGCTCAACTTGACTACTACGGATGGTGAGAATAAATCCCCAGGTCCCACAAGGACAGTGATGGAGTGGAGTTTGCTGGCACAGAAATGACATTTCAACTGGAATTCAGTTGTCTTCATGTAACCAAACCAAATTTTATCTCATTCTCTGACCTGGATTTCTTTTTTCCCCAAGATAACACAGACAGAACTCAGGTACTGTCAGTGACTCAGAAAACTCAGTTTGCCACAGGCAGCCAAGTTTGGCTATGGGCTTACTCGGCGGCCAGTGGGCTCAGCTTTCCCTGAGCAGCCCGGAAGGAAGGAGGGGTGCCTTGACCTCCATCTCCTTCCATTCGTCATCCTGCTTATCCTCTCCATCAACAAGAAGTGCCTGTTCTACCTCTAGATGCTCCTCTGCTTCCACCTGCAGCAGGACCACGCTCAGTTCTCACCTGCACTCATGAAAGCAAGGAGGATCTTCCAAGGACTGAAACCTCAAGCATCTCTCCCCTGCTCACAGCTTCCTGTTGCACTGACTCAAAATCCCCACTCTTCACCATGTCCCATAGTTCTACAAATACAATCCCTTTCTGACACACCCCCTCTCTCCCTTTGCCCACACACCACACCTCAGCCACTCAGGTCTCCCTTCTAGTCTCCCAGTACCGCTAATTGGTTCCTGCCTCTACCTGAGCTGCTTCTCCCCAGCTCATCACACCCAGGGCTCCCACACATGCAACCCCAAAATCTTGAACCAAAGTCAAGCTCTTGCTCAGTGAGGATTCCTTGGCTAATTTCTGCTTTATTACATTTCTACCACATTCACTCTTGGAACGATCTTGTTTTTTTCATTCATGCATGTCTGTCTTCTATCTCCCCACTCCAAGTAAGCTCCTGCAAAGCCGGAATATTGTTGATCTTAGTCAACACTACTTAGTAAGCACCTTCTGGGTACTTAACAAATATTAGTTGAATGAAAGAGTGACTGAACATTCGATTCTAAAAAGACATGTTTTCTATTAGGCATGGACGGTGATATGTTTGAGTGTCAGTTGCACACCAGTCAGTGATCCCCTGGTTTTTACCACTAGCTTCCTACATATTGCACTTGCCTTTGAGTGATGGAAGAATTCGCTTAACATTCATTAAGGTCAGGCAAGTGAAAGTCTTCTTTCTAGTAAGGGAGAGCAAAAGCATGAATCTAAAATGTCAATTGCCCTAAGGTGTGAAAAATATTTTAAAATTCTCCATTTGCTCTTTGGTGGTAGTATCCTTTGTCAAAACTTTTCTCCATATTATATTCATGTCTGATGAATGGAGGAAGAGGGTTTTCCTGGAAGACCATGAAATACACCCAGCTAAATGGAGCTTAGGAGGTATAAGTGCCCTTCGAACTCACAGTGCCTGGTGAATTAGAAGTAAAAGCAGAGAGGGCAGAGGAGAGAAATCATTGATACACAGATAGGGAGAAAGGGGAAATTTTAAATTTAGAGTCCAGCAGCCTTCTGAGAAGGAAAGATCAAGACCCCACACCTTCCTTTCCCTGGTTTAAGTCTGTCCAGCTCTTTGGGTTGGTCCTGGCCAATGTCTGATGAACAATGCACCCAACCACTCCTTGAAGCCTCACACCCGATCTTCTGATCAGGGGTTGGCAAGTGACCCATTCTGGGCCAATCATAATCCTCAGTACCTAGACTACCGTTATTGGTCCAGGGATGTCACATGATCCAGCCAGGCCAATCAGAGTCCTGCCCTGGGACTTTGCTGGAGGGAGCGGGAAGGGAAGAGTCCTCCATGATCTGAACGGATATCTGCTTGGAGGGATCCAGTTCCCAGAAGAAAACCCCCTTGCTGTCAGAGAGAGTGAAACAACCAGCAGAGGCAGACCAAGGAGATAGTCTCCAGGACAATCTGGGCCTAGAGCAGAAAACATTGGGGTCCACACTGTGGCACAAGTCCACCTGGGTTCTCCAGCAGAGGCAGCTGGGGTCTGTTACCGGCCTCAAGTCCCCATAGCTTGCTTCTTCTCTACCTGTGCCTTCTCCAGCTAGCACAACCCAAAACATGGAGAAGCTTGCCTAAACCTAAATATCTTTTTGCTTAAACTTGTGGGTTTGAATGGGGCTTCTGTCACACTCAAAGAGTCCTGGAAAAGAACAAGTGGGCAAGTCACCACAGATGGTGGGCAAGTCACCACAGATACCATGCTGTGAGGGAAGTGATTGCTTGCTGGGTGCTGTGGGGTGGTGGGCTTCTGACCTTGTCCAGGCTCATGCATCCTTTTTCTTAGAAGTGAGTGTATCTGAAAAGCAGCAGCCCTGGGAGTGCCACTGGCCAAGCAGAGGCTTGGGGCATCAGGGGTACCCTCTGTCCTCCCATCAGGGGGAGCTGTGGCCACAACAACAGGAGTGGGAGCCTGAGCCCCAATCCCAAGGCCATGATGACACTTGCTCTGCAGGGCAAGCAGGGATCTCCCCACACTGGGAGCCCAGCTCTCCTGCTCAGGGATGGAGTGAAGGGACCGGCAGGAGGAAGTGAGTCTGAGTGCCCTCTAATGGCAAGGCAACTGAATCAGGAAGCCAAGGGACACAGCCTCAGGCCAGGAAGGTGGGCTGGCAGGAAGGGGGTGGTACCCTCTGGGTCCTCGCTGGGCCCGAGACCTCCATCTCGACTGCTGCATCATCTAAGAGAGAAGCCATGGCTGGCATCTCTATGCTGTCTCTACAGCACGTTTATACTGTTGTCTAACTCTACCTTCTCAGCCTTAAGCCTGGAGCACAGACTTGGTGCACATTTTTTTAAAAAAGGATTTTGTGTATTTATTTGAGAGAGAGAGCATGAGCAGGGGGAGGGGAGGGGCAGAGGGAGAAGCAGGTTCCCTGCCAATTGGGGCTTCATCCTGGAACCCTGGGATCATGACCTGAGCTGAAGGCAGACACTTAACCAACTGAGCCACCTGGGCGCCCCATCATGCACATTTCACAGAGAAGGAAGTTGAGCTCTGGGAGGAGAGGTGGCTTCCAGCTCCCCACAGCCGAGGGGCAGAGAGAGAAGAAACTTTCTGCATACCCAGGGCATGGCGAAGTCTCAGGTGCATGTCAGTTCTCTCATTCAACTGAGCGCAGACTTACAGCTCGGAACTGGTGACCAAATGCAGTAGATTTAACTGTCTATTTGTGTGAACTTGACTATTGAATTAGCCGCTTAAAAGTTGAGTTGAAAGAAGTGACTCTGTGTCCTACACACCTGTGGGCACAAATCCATTTGTTCATTTAGACAATCAACAGATAACCCAAGGAATTTGCTTGGATTAAGAGCCCAAAGTCTTCTTGGGATGTCATTTTTCAGTGCTTACTTCACTTTGGGTTGCTAGGAGATAAATTGGTTTAAAAAAAAAAAAAAAGCCAATTTGCATAAAGACCAGGAAAGCATTTTAATAATGTCAATATATAGCCAAGTGGACTAAAGAGCTAAAGTGACTATTTTTCACTGGATAATTAAGCCTCCAAATTTAAATGTTATAAAAGAGATAGACTTGTATTCCGTGGGGGTCTGTTCCACTTGAGTAGCTAATTATTTCTCAAGAACAACACTGAGTCATGTTAGACATCTTCTTGCTGATCTAATAATATGAAACTACTCAGAGAGGTCTCCTCTCCTATCACATAATCAGGAATGGAAAGTGGGTAGGGTTTTAATTGCAGAATTGTGAGAAATCCATTTTTTAATCACTAGCACAAATCTGACAATCTGTCTGGCAGCCAGGAACTAAATTAAAGAAGTTTTCTTTCCCTGATACGTATGCTGTAAATCTCAGTAATTCAAACTGATGGAGAAGGAAGAGCCAATCGATTTTGGGAAAAAAAAAAAAAAAAAAATATATATATATATATATATATATATATATATATATATAATATATATATAATCTCTACCCTAGGACTCACTTAATACTTTTTAAAATTTGCCTCTCAAGTCCCATTAGAATCTTGAGTCCTGCCCAAAATGATCGATGCGAAAGTGTTACTTGTGTTCATTGTCTCAAAACAGGTACATGGACTAGAAGAAACTTTGAAAACGTTTTTGGAGTGCCGGGTTGCACGTTTGTCCATGTCTACAAGGAGGTTCCGATCATGCCCTCCATCCCTGTCTTCTAGCATCCTTGCCCTGGCCCGTCACCACTTCTCCCAGCCAGAGGAGGGCCTGGTCCCCTACCCTCGGGTCTGCGCAGGCCTTGTGACTTACTTTGAGCAACAGACTGGGGAGGAAGTGGCATTGGGTGAGCACAGAGCTTGGGCCTTAAGAGGCCTCTGGCTTCTAGATCGGCCCTCTTAGAAGGCCACTGTCATGTAAAAAAGCCCCAGCTGGCAGGCTGCTTGAAGGGAGAGGCCCAGCAGACCAACACCAACAGCCAGACCTGGTAGGCGCAGAACTACCCAGCCGAGCCCGGCCTCAACTGCTGACCCGCAGAATGGTCGCCACGGAGCGGTTTGAACCCACTAAGTCTGGGGGTCATTTTTAATGCAGCAATAGAGAACAGGTACAATTTTTAAATAAATGTAGACCATTCAGAAGTAACAGTACAAAAAGAAAAACATCCCCACGATCTTACCTCCAACGTTAGCTACCATCAATATGTTGATATTTTTCTTCCAAATGTTTTCTTGTATGTTTGTTTATTTACATGAATGGAAACATATTGTTTTATAAACGCGCTGTTTTTGTGAATGTTTTTGTGTGTCATAAAATAGTCTTTGCTTAGTGTTCTGTTGGGTAATGGCCCGTCAAGTGTAGTCACAAGAGGACACAGGAGAGGCTCAGGAAAGCCAAGTTTAATATGCTATCAGGTCCTAGAATCAAGAGGCACAGCATGGCACGCAGATTCTCCTTGGGAAAAGGAAGACAGGACAGGACGAGCAGCTTAGATGGGCTAGTTTGAATAATTTTGTCCACTCTGGCTCCAGGGGTGTCCTCTGGTTGTCTGTACCTAGCCCTGGGATAATGAGAGCAGGAAGTGGTGCCTCCTGGGGTCTGCTGGACAGAGAGAAGAGGTGGGGCTCTGGAGTACTTAGTTTGCACGAGAAGGGGATTCTCCAGCTGAGTCATCTGCCAGTCTCTTAAGAATTTGCTAGCCCAGGGAGGGGTAGTCTCTCCCCAGCCAGAATGTTCTTAAGATGTCAAAACCTATCATAATATAGAGAAGATGAAAAATACATATAAACAATAGAGTCTTCAACCTCGTTTTAAATAATGGCTTAGTGTCTAATGTCTTCACATACATCTTCCAGAATAGACAGCCTCGGGCAAGAATTGAAGGGCTGAGGCTGTATTTGGGAGGTGCAGGCCAAGAGCCTAGATGGTGAGGAAAAGAAAGAAAAAAATCCAAGGAAAAACACAAAGCAGTGCTCTGTGATGAGTCAGCACGCCAGCAGCGATTTTAGGACAAGCTCGGGAGAGACACACAGGTCGTGCCACAGACGCGATCCCCTGGCCTCGGGAGCCTCCCCCAAGGAGGAACCTGATGGCCACACAGTTCCCCAAGGGGAGAAGCACGATGGGGGTGTATCTGCCCGATTTCCAACAGGTCGAAGGTCACCCCCATCGGGAGCGGACTCTCCCACACTCACAGTGCTGTTGTGAAGTGCGCCGCCATTCGCTCAGGAAGCCCTACCTCCTGGGACTCTGCCTAAGCTGGGGAGGAGAGGGTGACTGCGTGGGCGAGGCGTGAAGCCCAGAAGACAGAAGACAGCAGACTGCCTAGGGACTCTGAAGAGGCCCAGACTTTGTGTCCACTGCATGTATCTAGTAATTTACTCAACCCATGATTCACTCCCAACATTACCCGTGCAGCTTATTCCCACTGTGCTACTTTACAAGCTGGGTTGGGCCAGACATTCTCACCAGTTAACCTCGTTTTCATCTGGGACCATTTCCTCGGCATAAACCCGTAGAAGTGAAACTGTTGGGTCTGTGTTGAGGATTTTGATCAGTATTGTCACCCAGAGAACCACCATTACATATTTTGTCATTTCGAGTCCTGTGCGCTTCTTGTTAAAGATTCTATTTCGTGGGAGCCTGGGTGGCTCAGTGGGTTAAGCCTCTGCCTTTGGCTCAGGTCATGATCTCAGAGTCCTGGGATCGAGTCCCGCATCAGGCTCTTTGCTTGGCAGCGAGCCTGCTTCCTCCTCTCTCTCTCTGCCTGCCTCTCTGCCTACTTGTGGTCTCTGTTTCTGTCAAATAAATAAATAAGCTCTTTAAAAAAAAAAAAAAAGATTTTATTTTGTGCTTGTGACTGTTGTGAATAGGATCTTATTCCAATATGTCTTTTACCTCGTTAATGAGTATGATGGTTCATCAAAAAGATGTTTGTCTTCGTATAATCATCTCTTGATTTAAGTTTAAAATATTGTTACATTCATGTGACCCAAAGGCTGGACGTTGTACAAAGTCTCGCACCTACATCCTCACCCCTGGAAATAGCATGGGCTCCTCAGCCAGGCATTGGAGGCCTTTTGTACAGGTACAAAGAAATATGCGGTGTTCTCCTTGTCATGTTGTGACCATGCTCTGTGCCTTGCTTTCATTAGCTTCACATGTAACTTGGAGATAACCCCCATGTTAGTGACTATGCAAAGTACCCTCCTCTTTGACTAAGCTCTCCATCATAGTATGGACGCCATGACATAGTTAACTAATCCCCTGCTGATTGGCACTTGAAATGTTGTGATCTTTTACTATTTCCAAAAAATGCAGCAGTAAGCAACTTTGTAAACATATCATTTCACCCACCCACATGTGAGTCTCTCTGTAGGATCAATTCCAAATATGGGACGGATTGATGGGTCGAGGGGTACGGACATCTGGAACATGGGTGGGTGAGGCTAGCTTGTTTTTCGTCAAGGCTGCATCAGTCTACATCCCAACAGCAAGAACAAGAGAGTCTCTCGCCCCATCACAGGGTGGTTTTAAACTTCTCAGTCTTTGCCAGTCTGATAGGTGAAAAGCAGCGTCTCAGTGAGGTTTTCATGTGATTTCTGTGATTACGAGTGAGACTCAATCTCTTTCCGTATGTTTAAGAGCCATTTATATCCCCTTTTCTGAGAACTACCCAACTCTGTTCTTTACCTATTGTATCAGATTGTGTGTTGTATGTTTAAGAAGCACAGGCTTACTGGATTCTCTTTTGAGCTCCAGAAGTTAGTCCATTGACTCTTGGTGAGAAGGTCTAATACTGGGGCACCTGGTGGCTCAGTCGGTTAAACGTCTGCCTTCATCTCAGGTCACGATCCCAGGATCCTGCGACGGAGCCCCATGTTGGTCTCCCTGCTCAGCAGGGTGTCTGCGTCTCCCTCTGCCCCTCTCCCTGCGCATGCTTGTGCTCCCGCTCTCTGAAATAAACACAATCTCTTAAAAAAGTGAAGGTATAATACCCGCAAAGAATGCCACTTCCTTCTTCTCCTTTCTTAAAGTCCCATATGATGTTCTTGTCTTTTTCTGTGTGTCTTTTCCAGTCGAGACTTACAGCTTCCAGCACAGCGCTGGTTCCCGTCTTCTACCTTCCTTTCAGGGGAAGGCCTCTTGCACTTCATTAGCCGGTGGTGAGATATTGGCTGACAGCGCGGGTAGACGTCCTGGACCCTCTTAGCGGAGTGCCCTCTCGACTCCTAGCTTACTTACTAATAGTGTTTGGACTAGAAGCAGCTTCTCGGCTCCTTATAGAACCTCTGTCAGGTTCAGCCTACTTGCCTCCACTCCAGCCTCCACTCTGGCCTCCACCATGTCCGTCGGGGTGACCTAGAAGTCCTACAAGATGTCCACCGCCGTCCCCGGGCCTGCAGCAGCTGCTCCCGCACCAGAGGGCCTGGCTCCCACATCAGCTCGTCTGCCTTCTCCCAGGGGGTCGGCAGCTTCCAGGGGGGCCTGAACAGCAGCAGGAGTGTGGTCAGGGGCTACGGCTGCGGGGCTGGGGGTATGGGGAGCATCACGGCCGTCTCAGTGAACCAGAGCCTGCTGAGCCCCCTTAAGCTGGAAGCGGATCCCAACATCCAAGCTGTGCGCACCCAGGAGAAGGAGCAGGTCAAGACCCTCACAACAAACCCGCCTCCTTCCCCGACACGGCGAGGCACCTGGAGCAGCAGAACAAAATTCGGGAGACCAAGCGGAGCCTCCTGCAGCAGCAGAAGACCGCGCGGAGCAACCCAGACATGCTGGAGAGCTGCATCAGCAACCTCCGGTGGCCGTGGACACCCTGGGCCGGAGAAGCTGAAGCTGGAGGCGGAGGAGGACTTCAGGGGTCAGTGCAAGGAATTGCTCAGAGAGCGCGCAGACGTGGAGAATGAATTTGTCCTCATCAAGAAGGATGTGGACGAAGCTTACAAGAACAAGGTAGAACTCGAGTCCTGCCTGGAAGGCCTGACCAACGACATCCGCTTCCTCAGGGGGACGTGTGAAGAGATCTGCGAGCTGCAATCCCAGATCTCGGACATGTCTGTGGTCCTATCCATGGACAACAGCTGCTCCCTGCACCTGGACGGCATCATCACCGAGGTCAAGGCCCAGTACGAGGACTTCGCCAACCGTAGCCGGCCTGAGGCTGAGACTCTGTACCAGATCAAGCACGAGGAGCTGCAGACATTGGCTGGGAAGCACGGGGATGTCCTCCGTCGCACGAAGACAGAGATTTCTGAGCTGAACCGGAGCATCGGCCGACTCCAGGCTGAGATCGAGGCCCTCCAAAACCAGGGGCTGCCCTGGAGGCGGCCAGCGCCGATGCTGAGCAGCACGGGGAGCTGGCCATTAAGGACGCCAATGCCAAGGTGGCCGAGCTGGAGGCCACCCTGCTGCAAGCCAAACAGGACATGGCCGGGCATCTGTGCAAGTGCCCGGAGCTCATGAATGTCGAGTTGGCTCTGAACATTAAGATCACCACCTACCGCAAGAGGCTGGAGGGCAAGCAGAGCCGGCTAGAGTCTGGGACGCCGAGCACAAGGATCCATACTAAGACCTCCAGCAGCTACTCATGTGGCCTGAGCTCGGCCCATGGGGGCCTCCCAAACCCTGGCCTCAACTATAGCCTGAGCTCCTTCCAGGCCAACTTTGGCCCCGCTGGGTCCTTCAGCGGTAGCAGCTCCTCCAAAGCTGTGGTAGTGAAGAAGATTGACACCGTGACGGGAAGCTGGTGTCCGAGTCATCTGATGTCCTGCCCAAGTGAACAACCACCGTGGTCCCGCCCAGCCTCCCCACTCTCGTGGCTGCCCTAGAGCCTTTGGGGGAAGGAGCTGTGCAGGGGAGCGTCGGGAACAGGAGACCCACCTAAGACTCAGCCCCAGTCCTCAGCCTACCCCTGGGGGGAGTCTACTGCCCTGGGTACCCCGTCTTGTCCATGCCTCCAATTATAAGCTAATTCGAGTGTCTTGTCCCAAATAAAGCCTCAGCTGGCTGTGCCCATCCCCCCCCAAAAAATAATGTTTCCAAAAATATAATCAGTATCAGATATTAAATAGTATTAAATATATTTTCAGAATATATGCAGATAATCATAATTTTTTATTCTTCATCTTTTAATTCATTATATTAATAGATTCTTAATTCCAAACTATCCTTGCATTCCCAGAAGGCTGTGTATTCCTTCTCAATACAGTGCAAGACTCAACAGCTTAGTGTGTTGTTTAGGATTTTGACATCTCGGGACACCTGGGTGGCTCAGTCGGTTAAGGGTCTCCCTTCAGCTCAGGTCATGATCCCAGGATCCTGGGATCGAGCCCCACATCGGACTCTGCCCAGCGGGGAGCCTGCTTCTCCCTCTGCCTATCTCTCTGCCTGCTTGTGCTCTGTCTCTGACAAAAACATAAATAAAATCTTTAAAAAAATAAAAATGAAAATAAAGGATTTCAGCATCTCTTACATATATTCATATGAGAAGTCACTGTCTGGTCTTCTTTCTGATAATACCTTTGTGAAGTCTGGGCATCATGATCTGTTAGGTGGCTCTTGATGAAGCTTCAGCTCCGGGCGTCAGTTTGCTTTTTCAAATCCATGTTAGTAACGTCTCTTCCATGTAAGTAACATCTCTTTTCTCACAACTGCCACCCCATCCACAGAACCTTGGCAGAGAATCTACTTATCGGCATCACATGACCTCGGGGGAGTTCCCCCCCTCTCTCTGTCCTATTCTTCTCTTTTATTTAAAAAGGGGAAGGGTTAATAATAGTGCTATCTCGTGGTGGCAGCATTTTGTAAGGATTAAAAGAAATAGTGTTTGTAAGAGGCTTTAGCACAATGTCAAGAGTAAGGGCCCCCAGTGTAGCAGATAGGACGCCTTTCTTGATAACCAGCCCCATCTGACAAAAGTCCACGTCCCTAACGTACTTGCTCAGAAAGTGCTCGCTGAGTGCTGAGCGACACTGGCACGTCCATGGGAAACAAATGCTGCGTATGACGTCAGCCACCATCAGAGCGATATTGTCTGATCAAGAAATGGTTCACATCGCACTCATCTTTTAAACGATGTGGTTTAACAGGAAGACACTGTGACACAGCACAGAGATTCAATAGACAGAAATATTAGCGATCAGGAGGTGCACTGCACAAACGCTCAGAAAGTTGTTCTAGTGCCTAGTTGCACCATGTTTCGGCAGTTTCGTTCACATTAGTGGTTTTGATACCATTACTCACCGCCCCCCCCCCCCCCCCGCCCCATGGCCCGGAGGGAGGCAGCCTCAGCAGGGTGGCCTGGGCGGGGGCTGGAGTCTGAGTGCCATCTCTGTCAACTCTCCAGGCAGACTCGGGGCAAGCAAGTAACTTCTGTTTGTGTTTTTACCTATAAACCATGAATGAAGATGCTAGAAACCGCCTCGCTTGGAACTGTGAGAACTCAAAAATGAGTTACAGCAGGTGAAATGTTTGGAATCGTGCCTGCCCCCCACCCCAGGGCCACACACAAGGAGAGTGTGCTGTCGTTCATGTCACTTTTATTTCTACACACCACATTCTCGCAGGAACCAAGTCAGGTGGTGGGTGATGGAAGTTTGAGAAATTGTATACAGCTGGCTTTTGTCATAGGTCCCAGTCTCCATATCCCCAACAGCCTTGCCATTTAGCTCTACCTGGGGTGACTAGGAGGCAGCAGGACCCAGGGGTGAGAGGCCGCACGCTGCACAGAATTATCGAGAAGACCTCTTCTCCAAGAGGCAGTCTGTGACTGGCAGGGGGCCCTCGCTCTGTGCACAGACACAGGCTGGGAAACCTCACTGATCAAACCCCTGCGTCATCCAAGGTTCTCCCCCCTACACTCCCAGTTACGGAAGTCAACAGAACATCAGTATTCCTGTTGCAAAGCAAATCTGAGTCTTAATGTTAGAAGTGTAGTTAGAATACTCATCTGTGTTCACAGAACTGCCACGTTAAAGTGGAAACCCCTCCAGCTCAGAGGATCGGTGAGCAGATGCCTTCACCGTGGTCTGGTCCCTCAGCTCTGGTCAGCTTTCCTTTGTTTTACATCAACCTCCCTGAGCAATCGCGCAACTCTTGATCCTCAGGGTCATGAGTTCAAGCCCCAGGCTGGATGGAGAGCTTACTTAAAATACAGCTAAAGATATAAACAAACCGATCTCCCGGCCATCAGGAGAACCGTTAATGCCCAGGGAGATCATGCCCTGGCCCATCATGGATCCCAGGCTCTCACTTCTGAGTCGGACCCTGGGCTCAACAGTTTTTTCACGAAGTGACTGCAGCAAATTAAGTCCTCCCAAATCAAGCGAGTGTCCTGCACGGCAGAACTGCAAATAAAACTCTACGTGTTGAATGAGCTTATTGTCTCCCTCTTGTTTGCAAACACGCACACAGTGAGATCTTGATTATTTCAGAGCTTGGAAAAACAAAATTGTCTTCCAGCCTGTTTGAGCGCTGGGTGATTTTTCTGGCTCCTGGAGAAATGCCCAACCTTTTTGAAAGAGCGTATCTTGTGCATCCTAAACCCTCCCGCTGGGAAGAAACCCAGGTCGTGACGGCGGGCCCGAGGAGCATGAAGCCGGAGGCAGCACGTGGAGACCTTTCCCACAAAGATGAACACGCACGAGGACCCCCACCCAGGTCGGCTCTCCGCCAGTGGGCTCTGCCCCCCACATGGGCTCTCCCCTAATTACATGCTCACAAATGCAACATGAGTCTCTCTTTGCTTCTGCAAAATGCAGCTACCCCAGCTTTAGGCTTAGATTCCAGAGGAAAGAAACCGTCCCCTTCTTCTGACAAGTTGCCAGACTCTGGAAAAAGTAATCGAGTCTGCAGACCGGGGCTTCTCGTTGTAATTCAGCCACTTGCTGTGTGACTTTACACAATCTAATTAGCTTCTCTGGACTTCAGTCTCATGAGGGTCTGTGCTTGCCTCAGCGAACGGCCAGGAGACTCATACACACAAATACGTTAGAAAATTCTTAGAAGGCACAAAGCATCACAAATGTAAGTCATAACCCTAAATGTGAAGTTCACTCCCGTTAAGAAACAGATGATGAAACAGAAAATAAAATTGAGACAATGGGCACATGTACAAAAGGACAAACGCATGAGGTACCGGAAGTAGACAAATTCACAGAGACGGAAGTAGAATGGAGGTGACCTGGGGGTGGTGGGGGGCAGGGAATGGGGGGGTTGGTGTTCAATGGGGACAGAGCGTCTGTGTGAGAAGATGGGACAGTTCTGAGGACGGGCAGTGGCAACAGGGGCACAGCGATGTGAATGTACTTAATGCCATTGAACGGTACAGTTAAAAATGGCTAAAATGGTACAGTTTGTGTTATACATGTTTTCCCACAATACAAAAAAAAAAAAAAACACAACAAAAATAAATGAGGAGATGGTTTAGGGAGACACAGGATTCTTTACAACAAGGGCTTTAACTTACAGATCATCGGAAAGAGTTGTGTCCACGGGTCTGATAACTTTTCTTTCTATGGCCAGACTCTAGGAGAAGCCAAAACCTCATCAGAACGTATTTATGTTTGTGCCTTTGGAGTGACACTGTCCCATCCACTGATGACCACCCCCGGTGTTGTGTCCTCCACCAAGGGCGGCCTGCCTATGGGACGGGTCCCGTAGCCAGAGCAATCGCTCCTTCCGTGGACAGACCTGAACAGACACAGGCAATGTTTGCTCACGCTTCCCCTTTACCTCGTGCCCGGGGCTGGCTGTGCCCTCTGCCCGGAAGAGTCTCCCTTCCTTCGAGCGGTCGTAATCAAAACAAGGAATACACAAACTTCCTACACATGGATGACCATATAATTTATCCTCTAAAACGTGATGCTTCTGAGAAAGGGGGACCTTAGCCCTAAGTTGGGACAGTCCCAGGAAAGCCAGAACATAGGCTCTGTCTCTCTGTCCTGCTCCACCGAGGCTGCTCCACCAGATAAAACGCCAGCCGCTTCCTTCCCTCACTGTCTCTCTGTCCTACGCCGGGGGAGAAAGCAGCCTCTGGGGAGAGAAGACAGTCACTCTGACGCAGCTCTTGGATGAACGCCCCAGAGCAGAAGCTGGAACTCCTATGAGTGGGAATGTTCTGTGGCCCATGAGGAGTGTGTCTGCTCTCCGGGGAAGTGCAGGAGGAAGACGGGCACATGGGGTGAGGCCAGCAAGAAGGCCAGAGGCCGCCTGCTTGGCGATGAGAGCACCCAACCCCACACAGAATGTCGGGTGACCGTCCCGGAGGCATACGGCCCCTGTGCGTGAGTGGGTGTTTGGGGAAATCAGTAAAGATGTGAGCCTGAACACACCACAACAGGGAAGCGCCTCAAACACGTGGTGCCAGGTACAGGAAGCCCCACACAGAGGCCTCATACTGCATGAGTTCGTTTTTGTGAACTACCTGGAGGACGGAAATCCATACAGTGCAGGTGGCCAGGGCACCGGGGAGGGGGATGGGCAACTGGCTGGCTGATGGGTGTGGGCTTGAGCGTGGGGTGATGGAAGCAACCCGGGGCTAGAAAGATGTGGTGGTTGCACAGCGCCGGGAATGTACTAACACCACGGAATCACTCGCTTATTAAAATCATTCATTTTATGTTTTGTGAATTTCACCTGAATTTTTTTTTTTTTTAAACTGTGGTCTTCCTGGTGGATCTAACACAGGAAAGTGGCAGAAGAGGATCACAGGGTTGAGGCAGGCCTGGCTCCGGAAGCCAAGAGTCACACACAACCAGATTTCCGGGGGGGGAGGGGAGTGTGCAGGGAGCCCAGCTGCCAGCTGGCTTACACGGGGGTGAGGGGGTGGTCACCTGGCTCACTGTGGCCCACAGGAACTTAAATTTTCCACTTCCGGCTTCCAGCATCTGGTAGCCAACTGTCTTGTGCTCTGTCTCTCTAACAAATAAAAAATACTAATAGTAATAATTTAAGAAGAGTACCTACTTCAGAGAGCCATTGGGTCACATGGGGTGGTGGCCCGTGCCATCTGCTAGGGCTGCTGTGCCCAGGGAATGCTCAAGCATGACCCTCTATGACCACCCGCCCCCAACAGTGCCCTGCCGGCGTTGGGGGGTGACCGCATCCCACTGTCAACTTCACAGTCACCAGAACTGCCGAGTGCTTTGCCATCCAGCTCCACACTCCAGCCGGTGGGGGTGGGCGTCCGGGCCTCAGCGCGGACAGACCGTCCTTCCCTCCACCAGGTGACGTCCAGCCACTGTCCCATCCGTGACATCCCGCCCGAGTCCAAACAGCTCCTGAGGCTTTGGGCCACCTGCTGATGTGATTCCCGCCTCCTGCCCAGCATCAGCAGGACCCAAGGATTTCCCACGTGTGGTTGTTCGCGGCGTCCGTGAGCCCACTCTGAAGAGCCTCCTGCCCGTGATAATCTAACAATGACAGTAATGGTGAGCACTGGCTGAGGTCACAGCCCACAGAGGGCCCTGCCCCTCTGTTTTGTGTAAACTTGGAGCAACCCTGGGGTGTGGCGAGAGTGGAGGAAACCAGGTCGCGTGGGCTAAGCTCATGCCCCGGTCACCAGGCTGACGCCCAGCCCGGTGCTCTTTCTGCCTTCAACCCTGCCTTCAGCTGGGTTTGCTGGGCTCGGCTGCCACTTCCCCTGACCTAGAGGAAGTGGGTCCTTGGGAAAGCCCAGGCCTCGGGCCCTGGCAAAGCCACTTATCCCCAAACCCACGGAGCCCAGAGCTGAGCATGCATAGCTGAACTGACCTACTTCATGCTGAGAAAAATGAACCTAGAAGGTGCATTCCTGCCCTTCTTGGGGCCTCTTTTAATTCCATATTTCAAAAATCAGTAGATTTTACTGATTTTTGACTTGGAGGTTTCTAGAGACCCAGCAGATTGATCATAGGGAATCAAGTCCATTCAGACAGAAGCCCAGCTCTGTTTCATCATTGCCCAGGCTCAGAACTGTTTCAGCAATGACTTACGCTCCTGAAATAAACCACACCTTTCCTGTAAGAAAAGAATGACTAAAATTGAGTGCTCTTGAAACCTCCCTACCATTGTTGGAACCGCAAGTCCAAAATTATATCTTTGGTCCTAATGACTAACCCATTCACAATAAATGTGAAGCTGAAGGTGAACTTGATCAGATCAGCCATGTTTCCATAGATGGCGGACTCCTATGGAGTCTTCATTTTTTTAAACCATGACCTACCTTTAATAAATAAATAAATAAATAAACAAACCATGACTTTTGCTCCCCTTCCCACACTCTCTCTCTTTGCTCTTCCCCCAAATCACTCATGAAACCAACTGAAAGTTATACTCATCTTGAATAGTTCTTCTTAAAAAATTGGAAAAAGGGGCCCCTGGCAGGCTCAGTCAGAAGAGCATGTGCCTCCTGATCTCAGGGTCCTAAGTTCGAGCCCCACCTTAGCAGTAGAGATTACTTAAATTAAAAAATAATGCTAATAAAGGAAAAAAATTCTTTCATTATAAAATGTAACCACAGTAAGGAACATTTGGTAAGCAGAGAAAGAAAAAACCCAGAAACACCCATAATCCCAGGCAGCTGAAAAGCTTTGTCCACTTCCTTGATGGCGTGAAGACCAAAGTTGCTGTGTATAACTGTGTATAACTGTGGAGAATCACGAGTGGAGCTTCAGGATGGCTGAGGACCGCCGGACAGCGGGACAGGCCACTGTGCCCTCCCCCAGAGGGGCAGCCGTCTGCTGTGCACACACGTGTGAGCGCGCACGGGCGTGTGTTTTCTCCCCTCTGCGTTGCCTGTGTTCCTGCTCATCCCTGTTCGTTTTCAGTTTTGACCTTGTTTCTGCATTTTCTTCCAGGGCAATTTCTTTAAGAGACGCGTCTTTTGTTACACGTGCTCTCGAGTTTCACACACTCAAGAGCACACAAAGAGGCAGCAAATGGGCAGTGACCCTCTGCTCAGGGGAAGATGGTCCACGTGAACACCGAGGTTCCTGCTCCCCAGGCCACGCCCCTCACCGAAATGGGTAACGAACTGTCACTGCTTCACTGCTACTTGCTAGACAGTGAGCAATAAAACCCCTTCTACTTTGGAGCCCAGTATTTCAGGGTGGGGGCCGGACAGGGCTCTGAAAGTGTCAACAGGTCCTAGTTGTGATCTTTCATAAGTCTGGGGGCCTGGGTGGCTCAGTCAGTTAAACGTCTGCCTTCAGCTCAGGTTACCATCTCAGGGTCCTGGGATCGAGCCCCACATCGGGCTCTCTGCTCAGGCGGGAGTCAGCTTCTCCCTCTCACTCTCCCTCTGTGCTCTCTCTCTCTCTCCATAAACAAATAAAATCTTTAAAAAAAAAAAGTGATGAAAGATCTGAGCCCCGGTTTCCTCATCTGTAAATCTGGGCGGTCTCTAAGGATCCCTCAGGGGAGGTTTCGCTGGCTCCCTGGCCACTGCAGCCTCCCGTAAGGGTGCTGTGATGGACAGACCTCTCCCCCCATCCCTGGCTCTGCCCTGCCCTGGACTCCAGGACTTGTGCTGACCTGAGGCAGAGGGACATACAGACTTTAACCCCTTGTCTGGGATTTGCCCTGTGATCCAGTCCTGATATGCCTATCCCAGTCCAGGAAGCCAGGCATGGGTCCAATTTATTTAGGCAGCAAACACAAATGAGCCACCGCTTAGAGCTGGGCCCTGCTCCAGAATATTCAGAGTAGTGGTACTCGTGCTACCCCCAGGAGCCCCAGGGGACGCAAAGCACAGCACAACACGGTTCTCAGGCCTGCGCCCACCAGTGCCCAGCCCAGAGAGCACATCTGCTGGGTCCCTGATCTTGAGCCTAGACCCATCCTGCACCTGTGGACCTAGTAGCCACCCCACACCACACTCTGACACTTGATTCAGCCTCTCTTCCTCAGATCTTAAGAGTTCCTCCCTGAGCTGAGTCTGGGGGTACGCGCAGGGATTTCTAAGAACTCAATCCTCCCAGCCTCCCTGACTCTGGGCTTTCCCTTCCTTGGGAGCCCCAACACTCCAGGGGTAGCATCCTGAGCACCCCACAGGCTACGGGGCAGGGCCAAGTTGGAAACATGCCCACACTTTGGAGCATCTGCTGGGACCCTATTCTCTGAGCTTCTTTTCTGCCCATGGGGACAGTGTCCCCAGCAGCCACCGTGTCCAGCCCCTTCTGCCATAACTGACTGGCCTATGGGGGAATGTGGCCCAGGTCAGGATTGCCAGAAAAATGCTGGATGCCCAGTTAAGTTTGAATTACAGGTAAACAGTGAGTTATCCTTCAGGATAAGTGCCACCGTGAATTATTTAGGCGTCCTTTATTTCTGTTTGCTACATCTGGTCACCCTACCCAAGGTAGACCAATCAAATTCCATCACAGAACTTTGAACCCACAGCTCAGAAAGACTATAAAGAAATAACTTGGGGTGACAGTGGGGCAGCTAGGTCCCACCAGGGAGGGAGAGAAGAGAGGAATTTGATCTGCAGAGAGAAGGAGGCTGACGGGGGTAAGAGGCAGCCACCTTCCCCTGTGTCATGTTCTGGAATTTTCCTCGGAACTGGCCCCATCCCTGGCTTTGGTGCCCTAAGAGGCCCTGACGTCCTCACCGTTCATTCCACCCTTGAGGGGAGGGGGCCTTGTCCAGCATGTCTAAGGTGGAACCCTTCCCTGGGAACCGGGCGAAGTAGCCAGTGTGAATGATGTTGATGTTCTGTTTGTTGCTTTCCGCCCCAAACACCAAGATGGTCCCCATCCCAGCAGAGAACCTACAGTGTCCCCAGGAATCACTGCAAACTCCTCTCTCCTCCCACCCCCCTGCCTCCCAATCCCGTCAACTCCATGTTCTCTCCACGTAAGGACACCGCCCTGTTTCCAGCCTCCAGCCCCGGCTCTCTACAGCTATGTTTCTGCAGGACTGTCCATCTCCAGCCAAGGCAATTGCCCTAAACATAAACCCGACTTGTCCCCCACTCACTTGACATCTGTCAGTGGTTTGCCTTCTAGGGGATTAGGGGTCTCTCCGTGATCTGGCGTCCGCTGAGCTGTCCATGTTCACCCCATCCCTCGCCGCCCGCCCACCGTATTCCCAGCTTTGGCTTTCACATTCTCCGCCAGACTCTCCCTCACCTGAGGGCCTTTGCACCTGCTGCTCTTCCCACTCCTCCTCCCCTGGCCCCACCTTCCGCCTTCAAGCCTTCAAGACTCGGCTGGGGTTGGGGGGTGGAAGTGTTAGCCGCCTGTCCTGACTCCCTCCCCCCACTTCCTAGCAGGTGTGATAAGGGCTTCTCCTGCATCGCGCTTACCTGGCCCTGGTCTCTGGACCCGCAGCAGCACCTGAGAGCATGTGAGAAATGTCAATTCTCAAGTCCCCTCTGGACTGCCCGATTAGAAACTCTGGAAGTGTGGCCCAGCAGTCAGGGTTGTAACTAGCCCACCGGGTGGTCTGATGCTCACCGTGTTTGAGAACCACCACTGTACTGTAATTGCGTATTTCTGTGTTTGAAATAAATAGCTTGACAGCCGTGAGAGGATTGCAAAGACCACGGCATCTTCACCGGCTAATATAGGAACTGGCGCGTAATAGATTCTAGGTCATTGTCTGTGCTGGAAGGAAAGGGAGGCCGGGAGGGCAGAGAGGGGAAGCGGAGAGGAAAGAAGGTGGGCAGCCGCAGTCCTGCTCACGGCACGCTTGGCTTTCTGACCCTCCGAGGGTTTCTAGGCCCCGCCACCCCGTTTTGGCATTTCCTTGGCTCTCCCCTCTGCTCACTGTAAGTCTGGGCACAGAGACAGCGCGGGACGCAGGCCCTGTGCACCTGTCATTCCTGCTCCCGCAGGGACAGCAGGACTCACCTACTACCATGGGGCCAAGAAGGAGCAGGTAACAGGCTCTGGGAGTGTCAACACCTTTCAGCATGTGGGGAGGAGGAGGGAAGCGAGGGTGGAAAGGATTTGAAGCGGGTCTGGTCTGTTATTTTCTGGTTGGGCTTCATATCACTTGCCCACCCCATGGGCATTTCCGGTGCCCAGGCCTGCCAAGGGCCAGGCACCCTCCCCTCCCTATCTTGGGCCGAGCTGACTGGCCCATGGGCAGGCGGCTGATCTCAGAGGAGTGTGTCCACAGGCTCGCTGGTCATTTGGACCTGTGTCATCTGTTTGATAAGGTGAACGGGTCAATGTCAACTCTCTTCTCAAAAGGTTGGCATGAGACACTAGGAGGGCAGTTGCTGTGGGAACCGACGGCAAGTGGGTGAAAAGGAACCAGGGGCCTGTGTGAGCTGAGCCATGTGTGGCCGATGACCGGGAAGCACAAGGTGTTGGCAGATGCAGAAAGAGACAGAGAGATGTCCCGAGCAAGATGGCAGGGCTGTCCCACCATTGTTCCCACTCCCATGAGAACTGCTCTACCCTGCAGCCCGATCCCTGAGCCACCTGGGCCACGCTTACAGAGGACCTTCCTTTACTTACTCCTCTACTATGGCTGAGTTTCAATCTCTGTCTGAATGACTTAGAGTGAGAGAAAAGGCAGCGCTCAGATGTTAAGTCGTATTCCACAAGCGTGGAAACCGGGCACCACAGCAGCCAAGGAGAACTTCCCCGAGCCATCCAGGGACGCCCAGGGGCCCAGTTACAACTCTCCATGAGACCGACACTCTCTGCATTACAGCACTGAAGAGGGAATGCACACGCTTCCATTGCTAAGCTAAACACAGGTCACTCTGTTTCTAAATGTAACCCCATCGAAAGACTGGAAAATCTCATGGCATCCTCTCATTAGCATTTCAAGGGTAGGACCATCTATGGAAAAGTAAGACTGGATTTTGTACATGTGAGATGCTGGACACCATGGCCCCTTTCTGTTTGGGTCTGACCTGGACCCTCACAAGGTAAGAACTTAGCTGATGACCTCAGCCAGCAAGGGCGATCGTTAGAGAATACTACATGCCAGGTCTAAAAGCAATTTGGTTTTACCTTCTCCATTTGGCCAGAGGAGTCGGCATGACTAACTGTTCACCCAATTTGTCTGTCTGGCTGAAACAGAAGAATTGGGAACATTAAACATATTTGGGAAATCTAAGCACGTGTTCTATCTGTTAATGTCCCACATTCTAATATTTGGGGTTTGAATTTTCAGTTAAGAATAGTAGCTAACATTTACTGTGTGCTTTCTATGAGTAAGAAACTCTTTTTGTGTGTGTTGGTAAGAAACTTTTAACCAATAATCATGTTTAATCTTCACAGTAACCTATGAGACAAGTCTATTGTTTTAGAAACAGCACTAATTATCATATGGGGACCTCCCAGGAACCGGCCCCACCCCACAGAGCGCACCCAGCAGTGGCAAGCCAGGTCTCCAACCCGGAGGCTCCCTCCCAGCCTTTCAGCCACATCCCCCCAGCACGGTGAGCTAAGGAAACAGATGACTGCTTGTTTGTTTGAGGTACAGGCAGGGAAGATAATCCAGGAATTTGTAATTGCTCATCCCTGCTGAGGGATATTAGCCAGACATTAGCCTTGCCACGTAAATCATGGCACTTGTGTCCGGCTGACTTATTACCTATGCACGGTGGTGCTCGCCAGCTTGCCTGCTGGGTTTAGAAGGTGCTGGAAAAAGATGGTCCCCACTGCATCTAGTGCTCCCACTGCCTGTAGCTCAACCTGGAACCCAGTGCTCTTCCCTCACCCCTCCACCCAGCTCCGGGCCACACGGCTACCCTGCACTCCTGCCCTCAATGCTACAACTTCCTGCCCCTCCTCACCCGGTTCCCTCCATCGGCCCTTCCTTGGGGACTCAGCCTGAGTCAGCCCCCCGGGAAGCCCCCCGCATCTGGAAGACCCTCCCCCCCGGATTCCTGCGCCCCGCTGCGTGCTCCCCAGCGAGGCTCTCAGGGCTCTGACTCGCGTTTGAATCCTTCGTTCACTCCTCAAACCTGCTCTGAGCGCCGGCTCTGCCCGCGGGCGCTCCGCGGGGGACGGAGAAGAGGACGAGAGACCCAGTGCCCACGGAGGGGGCACCCCCCCCGGAGAGACGGGGGCACAAGCCTGCGTTCGTCCCGACTCTCTCCACCCCGGTTTTTAAATTCGGCTTTATATTTCCAGGCTACATCGAATTTCATTCCTTCTTTTAAAATTCACCTGCGTGTCCTTTCCGAGGAATTAAAGATAGAGGCTGGCGCGCTGTGCGGCGGAGGCCCTGCGCTGGGGGGGGGGGGGGGGGGGGGGGGGGGGGGGGGCCAGGGAAGCGGGGCGCCAAGTTGCCCCGGCCAGGCGGGCCCCACCGCCCGACCCCTGCCGGGCGGGAAAGCTGCGAGCGGATCTCAAATGCGGCCAAACCCGGCCAGAAAGGGACTTGGGACAACCTCCACTCCAAGGACCGCCGATGGGTAGGGCCTAGCGTGCTTCTGTTCTAGGAGCCCCACTCCTCCCGCTAAGAAGACTTCAAGTCCCACCCTCCCCACCGCTCCCCCTTAGAAACTACTGGAGAGACGGTTTCCACTGGATTTCTCCAACGTCCAAGGATGCGACGCCCCCTTCCCCCACGCCAGAAGCCTGGTGGGGGCGAGGTGGCCCTCAGGAAAGCCCTCGGGCTCCCCACCCCCACGTGTCCCCATCTCCGGCCCACCCTCCCGCCTGTCCCCCCCCACCCCGCCCCAAGCCACCCCGCCACCCCCACCCTCTGAACCTCCGCCCCACCCCATCTCTCTGCCTCCCATTCCACTCCCCCCTCCGCTCCCCTGCTTGGCTCCCCGCTGTGCAGAGCCGCCCGTCCTGCGCTCCCCCCCCCCCCCCCCCCCCCCCCCCCCCCCCCCCCCCCCGCCCCGCACCACCCTCGCGCGCCCCTCTGCTGCGCACAGTTTTTCTCCTTGAGCGCGGCCCCCAAACACATACTAGAGGCGCAGATTGCACGGAGAGGCCTGGGCGGTCTTCCTTGCCCCTACGGTGTGGGCACCGGGTTCGCAGCCCAACTGGGGACCCGCCGCTGAGCCGCAGCCCGAGCCCAGCGGCTGCGAAGGGGCTTTCCGAGGCGGGGGCGCAGGGCCACCTGCTCGGATCTCGGCCCACGGCGGGGGCGGTGGGGCCTCTGGGCCGCCGGCGGCCTCTGTCTCCTCCTTCCCCTTGAAAGGACAGAGTACCCAGGGCTCGCCGCCACATCCTAGTGTTGAAAACCACAGTCCCCTCCCTCCCTCCGCCCAGCCTGGGAGACCACCCGAGAGCAGGACCCTGGGGGAAGAGTGGACGGGAAAGGGGGCGCTGCTGGGGCGCAGGGGGGCGCAGAGCGCGCAGCGTGGCGAGAACTGAGGGCCGGGTGGGGAGCGCCGAGACCGGCCGGTGCCTGGTGGCGCATAGAAAGCGCCTGGGGACCAGGGTCGGGGAGCGCAGTTGGTAAGTGGGGCAGCAGACAAGGCTCCCCTGGCGGGAACCCGGGTGAGACCCTCGCGCAGGCCGGGCAGTGTTCCTTCTCCTCCGCGGCTCACCCTGTATTTTCTCCCAGACAGGCTGTGCGTTCTGGGGTGGGACCAGGTCCTTCCAGCTCATCTCAGTAGCCAGTAGAAGCAGGGACGACAGGTGAGTGCTTAAATGGATTTTTTTGTTGAATGAGAAACAAACAGGCGAATGAAGGAATAAATGAAAGAAACGCTCTGGGTCGAAGAAGGGTTTATTCTTACATCCTACTCCCCACCCCCACCCCCCGGAAAAAAACACCTCTCCCATATTTCGTCTTATCTATCAAAACCAACTTTGTGCCTTTAAAAAAAAAAAAAAATGAATTCAAACCATTCATCTACCAACCTTTTATTTAGCACCTACTGTAAAATTTCTGTACTTGGGAGTTTATGGGCCCTGAGGGAAGTGTGGATCAGAGATGCTTCTTAGACTCAGTGCCCTAAGACTCCATTTTCACAATCCCAGCCGCCCTCCCTACTAGGAGTAAGAGACAGTCCTTCTAACTGGCCACCCTTGTAGGATTCCCCCCCAACCCCCCGTAATGAAATGTATTCAATGATGAGATGTCAGTAGATCCCAGAGTTTTCCAACATCTCTCTGAAAATCTAAATCCTGGACCACATCTCCCCGTCTGTCCAAACAGGTAATTATACTTTGTGTATTAAAGTCTTCTATCTCTGACCTATCCAGTGCACAAAAAACAGTTTAACCTTTAAACCAAGTCATGTACACCATTTTACTCCTGGAAAGAGGAATTTATGTTATTCCGTCAAATCAGTATCAACCTGACCTTTAAACGCATCAGTGTTTCTTGGGGAAATATTATGGCTGGGCGGCCTACCGAGGTAAACAACATCCGCTGCTCCTGCCCGGCGCTGAGCCCTGCTGCGCCCCGGCTTCTCGGAATAAGAGGGTGGAAGGCGGCGGGGCCCAGAGCTCTTCTGGCAGACTCCACGGGGTATGAAGAACATTGTAAATGCACCGAAGTTGGCAGATATATTTCTATATTACTGTTCCAGAGATAACCGCTAAGGTGAATCATTTCCCACCACCTACCATTCCAAATTATTTCAAATTCTGAAGGGACCCTATTTATTTCATTGGTAGCTAGCAATTTACTTAGCTGAAGATCATTATATTTATGTGTCTGTGAAATCCTCACAATAATTACACATTTGCGCCGTCTCCGATGTGCTATACGTATTCTCATTAGTCATATACTTGGAAGGATATTATCACATTTTTGGAGCAGCCTTCGCAACGTACATATAAAGCGCCCGACTGGATGTGAACTTTGATTCTCAGGGTTTTCTTACACATCAGATTTATCAAACAGCAGGGCAGCCTGCATTCACATGCAAATGCTAACAGAATGCTGGGAAATTGTCTTAATTTCTCTTTTCTCTCCACCGCTTCCGCGCCACAGCCCTGGAAGATATTGTCTTGGGCAGCAGGGAGAGCAAACCTAGCTGAGATCTAAAATTGCTTTAGAAGCTTACCAAAAAGTTCCATAATGGGAAATATTTATAAGGCAGTATGCTTTTTTCCCAATCATAAAGTCACTGATGGGGAAGTACGATGAGGGCGTTTGAAATTTCCAGTGTTCAAGCAAGTGTCCCTGGGTTGAATTCTCTGGACAGTGTTTGTGAGGCTGGTCAGTTTACCTGAAAGGTCTGTTTTGTCACCTTAAAGTCATGGATTATTAGAGGACACAGACCACCTGGTGGTTTTGTCTGTTTCCACACGTTTATTTCGGAAGGGTCCACGATTGTCATAACCCAGGTCATTCTCAGAACATGTCTAACCTTGATAGCAAATAACCATGGTAGGAGAATGTTTTCTCCCACCTGAGCAATAGTTCCAAGAAAACACGACAATTCACGTGCAGAGACCATTATAGGACTGCTGCATTCCCGATGGGACCCAGGGGCTGGAGACGGGGGAGGTGGATTGTCTGAAGGCAGGTACCATGGTAATTTTGTGTGATGCTGTATTCACATGTGCCCTCCCCCACTAGACGGTGACCTCCGTGAGCATGAGGACCCTGTCGCCTATGTTCACTTTCACATTTTCAGCACCCAGGGCAGTGCCTAGAACATGCCCACGCCTGGCACATAGGTGCTCAATAAATATTTGATAGACGTTGAGATGTGATGGAGTGAATTCTCAGGACCAGCTCTGTGACTGTCGCCTTCGGATGCAGTACTGTAACTATCTTCTGGCCCTCGAAGAGCTTCTAGTCTAATGAGAAAACAGATGTTTAGCAGCTGCTCCCAAGAAAGAAGATCCCCAGTGCAGAGAAAATAGAGCTGAATGCGTACACGAGAGAGAAAGGAGAAAGTGGTTCTGATGAGTGTTTCTATGCCACAAATCACCCTGAAGTTTGGTGGCTTGGGAGGGAGCTTTGTTGGGTGACGGGAGTGTTCTGTATGTTGGCTGTGATGGTAGCTTCGTGACTGTACATTTGTCAAAGTCTGCAAACTACACCTGAAAAGGGTAGATCTTACTTAGTCTATGTTATACTTTAATAAGCTGCCTTTCAAAACTGAAACAAGGGGTGCCTGGGTGGCACAGTCCATTGAACGTGGGGCTCTCTGCTTCCGTCCAGGTCTCCCGGTTGTATGGTCGAGCCCTGCGTCAGGGTGCACGCGGAGCGTGGGGTCTGCTTGAGATTCTCTCCCTCACCCTGTCCCTCTCCCCCTCCAAATAAGTAAATAAAAATCTTTTTAAAAAACTAAAAACTGAACCCAAACCCTTAGAGACTTGCGACAATAACTGTTGGTTACGCCCACAGACGCTGCGGAGGGGGGATCAGGGCTGGACACAGCAGGAGACCTAGGCGTCGGCTGGGAGAACCCCAGGCTGGACAAGGACCAAGTGGCCGAGGTGGGGTCACATGGAGGCCCCTGGTGCCAGGGTTCTGGGCTACGGTGCCTAGAAGGCCAGAATGCCCCTGGAGCACCTCCATCTCAGCCTCTCCATTCCGCACATCCTTGGCGAGCACCTACTGTATGCCGCCGGGCTCCGCTGCGGAGGCTATGAGTGGAGCCGTTAGCGCAGGAGACCCATATCCTTGCCCGGCTGGAGCTGAGAGTCCAAAGATGGACGAAAGACAATAAACATTATAAGTCAGTCAGTCTGTGGTCTGCTAAAGGTAATATGGTATGTTAGAGGGAAAAGAACTAAGCAAGACGCGGCGGAGGGAGTCATCTCTGTGAATGGCACCACCTGGTGCCACCAGCTAACGGTCCTGGTGCGTATTCTTGCTAGTGTGATGGTGCAAAACGGTGCTGGTTTTAATTGCATTTTTCCAGCTACGGGGGAGCCGAGCGTCTCTTTACGTGTGTGGCAAACTGCCAGCTGGTCACCAAACACGGTTCCTCGTTTTCCTGGGTGCAATTAGACTACATTTCCCAGCCTCCTGTGCAGTTGGCTGCAGCCTGGGGTGGGCTTCCAATGGAGAGAACGGGAGCTGGAGAGTCTCACATCTCCACGTCTCGTCCATAAAAACCTCCTCCGCCTCCACCCATCCCCCCCCACCAGTTGCCCCATTCCTCAGGCAACTTTGGAAGACCCATGGTGAAGATGGCAGAGCCTCCAGCAGCCTGGAACCCTGCGGGGCTGTGAGGACCAGAACTTTGCCTCTTCCTCTCCCCAGCAGAGTCTATATGAGCAAGAGAGAAGCCTCTCCTGTTGGTGTTTACGGCGCTGCCCAGCCTCGGTCACACGCGTTCATTCCATTTCTCTCTTCTGAGGATGACCTGCTGGGACCCTTTGCCGAACTTCTATGGATTCATTTATTCTTTTTTTCACTTATCTGTAGGAGTCCTTTAGACCCTTGCTAGTCAAATTTGGTCTGCGGACCGGCAGGGTAAATTTCACCTGGGACCTTGTTGGACATGCGGCGTCTCTGGCCCCGCCCAGACTGCTCGGGCAGAACGTGCATTTTGTAAGCATGTCCCGGTGAGTCTCATGCTGGGGGAAGTCTGGGAAGCGGTCCTCCCCAGGTTCCGCAGTAATAATTCGTCATCTTTCATGTGCATTCGATTCACTTTTCCTGGTCTGTACCCATCCTCGCTTTTTTTTTTTTTTTTTTTTGCTCTGTCTTCTCATGTATAGACTTTTTAAGAATTTAAAAAAATTTTTTTTTTATTTGACAGAGAAAGAGAGATATCACAAGTAGGCAGAAAGGCAGGTGGGGGCGGGGGAGTAGCAGGCTCCCCGCTGAGCAGAGAGCCCCCATGCAAGGCTCCATCCCAGGACCCTGAGATCATGACCTGAGCCCAAGGCAGAGGCTTAACCCACTGAGCCACCCAGGCGCCCCCTCACATATAGACTTTAAAACATTTTTTAACATTGCAGTATTTGCCAAAATTTCATTTATTGTCTGTCCCCTAAGAAATTCTCTGCTCGAGGGCATATGGATATCGCACTGTATTTTCTTCTAAAAGTTTTAAAGTTTTCCTTTTCACAGATTGTTCGTCCACCTGGAATGTTTGTCTGTCTGGGATGTCCCGTAAGGCTCTCCTGTTATTTTTGGGTGTGGGTAACAATTATCCCAGCGCCGTCCACTGAATTAATCATCCATTCCTTATGGATCTGTCATGCTACCCCAGGCTCCGGCTGTAAATCAAGTTTGCACACACACATGGATCACGTCTCTGGTCTCCCGTTCACATTTTTCTTTTGGGTAACCAGCCCCCCCCCCATACGTTTCAATCTGACCCGTCATGAGATTCTTCGACAGTGAATTTGAACGGCTGTCTCATACTCCGCCGTCCTTCATTCTGTTCAAGTTTCCTTGTTTGGGTTTTACTCTGTTGTAAATAACGGTGGGGGGAACATCCTTCACGCAATCTTTACACGCACGCGTGTTGATTTAAGATAAATTCTCTGAACGAAATTACCAAGGAGGCACATTTTTAAAGCATTTGATAAATATTGCCAAATTGCCCTCTGGAGAAATAGTACCAATTTCTATTCCTACCTGTTTCCTGCTGCCTTCCTTTACATTTTAATATCTCAGCATTTAAATCCCTGCCAATATCATAAGCAAAATACTAACATGCTATCATCGTAATTCATGTGCCTTTGATGACAACGGAAGATGCACATTTTTTATATGTTTATGGGCCTTTGTACTTATTTTAACATGTCTGAGCCCATTTATGTGTAGGTGCACTTTTCTTATTGATTGATAAAGCTCTTTATGTATGAATAACATCGACTCTTACATGTACATCGCATTTTTTGGCAATTTACATTTTACCTTTTACATTTGCTTATGAAGTTTTTTTTGGTGTGCAGAAGCTTTAAATGTTGACATGGTAGGATCTAGCCATGTTTTCCTTTAGCATTATACTAAAAGAAATAAATAAGTCCTATCCCAAAATGATTGCTGTATGGATTTTTGTTGTTGTTCTTTTAGATTTTGTTTTTTACATTTTACTATTTAATTCCTTTGCTCATTACACTCAGCCCTCAGGTGGCAACTGACTTCTCCCGCCAGGTACGATCCCCCTGCTATACACTTCCTTCCCTCTGAGCACTTTTCACAATAGTAATGTTTCACAGGTGTGTGAGTCTTTGGCTGATGTCTGTGTCCTGCTGTAACATGCAAGCCCCATGAAGGCAGGAGTCACTTTTCCATCCTTTTATTCCTAGCACCTGTCAAAATGCCAGGTGCCTGCACCCACCCGTGTGTTACCCTCTGGCTTTGTTTAGAGCACCTGAGGAATCCTGTGTCCGTGAGTCCTTACTTCTATTTATTTAGCTCAGCTTATATGCACAAGTGATTATATGCATATATACACGCATATATATGTACATAAATGTATAGCTATATAGTTGGATCCTATTCAGCCTTTTTTTTTTTTTCCCCAGCCCTTGAGGGCCAGCCTGGGCTCATCTGACCACACCATTCTCTTCTTCCTTGTGGTAGATCACTCGGTAATCCCTTGGGCTTTATAAGCAGGCAAACCTACTATCTAAAAATAATTTAGTCTGTCTTGTTTCTACCAGTCATAATTCACATCTTTGATTTGTTTATTGCATTGGCTAAAACTTCCCAGAACATGCAGTTCTTTCGTATTGTGGGGAGGGCTGGGGAGGGACTGTATAAAACCAAAATAGAAGAAGATTGAACTTAGGTTGTAGTTTTTTTCAATTATAAATTTCAAAACCTAGCCAGATGGTCTCCTGATGTGCACACAAAGAAAATTTTTATAATTCTTATATCAGCACTGAAAGTGGCCATGCACAGCAGCCCCCGTGCCCCGCCTCCCCCCTCAGACTGCTCCACTGTGGTGAGTCCGGTGTTCCTGCAGGAAACAAGGGTCCTGTGTCCCCTCCAGCAGCAGGCCGCCGGGGACAGGTGCACTACCTGGGTATCTGGAAAGCTAGGACACACTCTCAGCTCTGCCCTAGGCTGGTGCCCTGTCTTGGACAAATCACTGTCCCTCCATGGTTCCCATTTCCCCACTTCCCAGTCGAGGAACCTGCCTCCCAACTCTGCAGTCTAGGACTCCTGGCTTCTGCAGAAATGGCCCTTTGGGCCTTGTGGGTCCTGCACTTCCCAGACCTTGATCTCCAGGCAAGAAAGACATCCCTGCCAGAGCAGATGCAAGCCAAGTGATGATTTACATAAGCTCAGACCTGAAAGCCTGCTGCAGTGAAGGTATTAAGGAGATAAACCTTGGAGACTGTCCCATGTTGGCTGAGTTGAGCCTACATAGATCACGGAGAGAACAAACCATGAGGCACCGTCAGCTGATCACAGGAGCAGAGTGTCCGAGTCGAGTGATGCCAGGAAAGGCCCAAGTAAACAGGAAGCACTACCAACAAGCCCAGGGGAGGCAGAGACAAGGGCTCGGATCCTTCCTGGCCGTGCAAGCCCCCTCTCCAGAGATGGTCTCACCTTGTCACCCCCTACGCCAGCACTCCCCAAGCATCATGGCGGTCGTCTGAGCCACCGGGCGACTGCTCCTTAAAAACAGGGACCATGTCTTGTTATTTTTGCCTTCCCCAAGCCTTGTGACATGCTCAGATAGTGGCAACATTTTTACTTCTTTCAAGGCACATTTTGTTTCGACTCACAAAAATACCGAATGCTTGTTCTAGGTTATCTAGAAGACAAAGCCACAGGCTAATGACTTCATCCAGAAACCACATATTACATTTTGATGTATTTCTTCTCTGTACCTGAGGTTCGTTGGTTTTTCACAAAACCTGTCTTACTATATACGTAACCTATGTGCGTATATCATAGTTAAATATTTACATAGTTAAATATTTCTCTAAAATGTGATTTTTTAGTAGCTATATGATTTTCCATCTTGTACCGAGCCTTCTCCATTGGCCAGATATTTAGATTTGGTCTTTGAGCTATTATTAATAACTCTGTGAAAAGTATCTTTGCCCCTAACACATTGCCTAGGGCTCTTGTTGGTTCCTTCGCATATATTCTTACTCAGATGGGGGATTATTGGATCAAAAGAAGGAGTTTTTATAGGGCTGTTCATAGGTACTACTCCATTTCCTTCCAGAAATGTGCCAGTTCTGTCTGAAAATGTCCATCTTGACAAATCCTTGCTAGCATTAGGTATTTAAATTATAATAATAAATATCTTTGCTCATTTCATAGTGAGAAATGGAAACTCATTGTTGCTTTAATGGGCTTTTCTTTGATTACTAGTGAAGCTGAAAATTTTCTCATTTGGTTACTGTCCATTTGTAATTTATCTTTTGTGGATTTTCTATTCATTCCTTCTTTCCTCTCTCTACCTCTGTCCGTCATTCAGTAAAACTGTGCGGAGGCATCTGTTGGCCAGACCCTGCCCGGGGGCCATGGTGGACGTGGTCAGGAAGACACAGTCAAGGACTTAGCACCCCTGGGGTGACATACAGCCCAGCAGAGGACCTCTGGACAGCCGGAGACAAATGTTATGAGGAGGCAACCACGCATAATTCTTTTTAATCATGGTAAAATACACATAAAATTTGCTATCCTAACCATTTTTAAGTGTGCCGTTAAGTGTACTCACATTGTTGCATAACCAATCTCCACAATTTTCATTTTGCAAAACTGACACTTCATACCCATTAAACAGCTCCTCGGTCCCCTCTCCCAGCCCTTGACAACCACCGTTCCACCTTCTGGCCCTGTGATTTTTGATGACTCCGGGGACTTTATATGAGTGGAATCATATAAAGTGCCTGGGTTATATCACTTAATCTAATGTCCCTGCGGTGCATTCATGTAAGAGCATATGACAGGATTTCCTTCTTCTAAAGCTGAATAATATTCCATTGCAGGTATGTGGAGATGTATCTCTATCTCTGCCTCTATCTCTGTCTCTATCTGTATGTATCTATCCCACTTTGTCTTTATCAGTGCCTTCATGGACACTCGGGTTACTTCCACCTTTTGAGTGTTGCGAGGAGCGCTGCTGTGAACTGGGTATACGAACAGCTCCCCTCAGACTCTGTTTTCAGATCTGTAGGATCTATCCCCGGAAGTGGGATTGCTGGATCATAAAGTAATTCTATTTTTACTTTCTGAGGAACTGCCATGCTGTCCTGCAAGCACTCTGCCGGCCCATGAACAGGGCGCAAGGGCTCGGTTTCTTCACATCCTTGCCAACTCTTGTTACTTTCTGGTCTTTTGCATTTTCTTTTTCATAGTAGTCGTCCTGACAGGTGCGAGGCGGCGTCTGGCCGTGGTTTTGGTTGCATGGAAAGATGGTGAGCATCTTCTCAGGGGCCTTGGGCTCTTTGCATATCTCGCAAGGGCGGTTTCTGACGTGGACTGAGCGTCTGCGCGGAGCAAAGTGACATTGGGAGCAAAGCACTCGGCTCCCATCATTTGTTCACTGGGAAGCTGACTTGAAGTCCTCCCGGTGATTAGCCAGTTTCTAAATGAGAGAAAAGCCTGGGGACCGTCCTGATCAACCAGGTCCCCCCCCCCCCCACTCCCGACGCACCAAGGTGGGAGGGTCTGGAGCAGCGTCGTCAGTTTGGGGACCTCTCGCCAGTCCCCTCCTCGCCCCGCACTGCGACATTCTATCCGCAAGTGCGCACCCGAGAAGTTAGTAACGCACTGAAGAAAGGACTGGAGGTCAACCATTTTGAACGGCAGACTGTGCAGTTTGAATTTACAAATTATCAGGCGCCTCGTCCCTTTGGCTCTGGAGATGGGGCCCAGGGACCTGCTCTAGGTGGCCTCTTGTTCTCCTCAGAGCCGACGCGTCAGCCTTGGTTGCACTAACACGTGTGCACACAGGCTGCAAGGTTTCTTAAGGTGTTTCCCCCCACCACCACCCCGCTGTGGTACCAACAATTCCTGAGTCTCAGCTTCCAGAACTCTCTGCAGCAACTTTTTTGACTCTAAGATGGGGAAACCGTAGTCCTGCGACGCCCCTCCCGGAGCGCGCTGCTGCAGACTCAGCAAAGCCACAGGACCCCAGCGTTTGGGGACGCGTAACCTATCCTGGGGGTCGAGTCCCCTCCTCTCTTCGCAGGACCCTCTGCTGCACGGTATCATCCCAAATCTTCCCGAACCACAGTAAGAGGATGTGGGGATGGCGCCAGGGGCCCATGTGAGTACTGGCGGGGCTGTCACCTCCCCAGGAGCTAGGGCCGGGCAGGGGCCGGGCAGGGAGCAGGCAGTGACCAGACGTAAGTGAGAAACCTAAAAGCAGGTCATCGAAAGTCTTGAGGTCTTCGGGCTGTTTGGGGTCTGAACGGAACCAAAGGATTTGGTTCTCAACACTGCGCTGAGAGAAGGGAAAAGGTAGGGGGGTCCTTAGCGGTCGGCTCGCTGGGAGCAGGCCGATGGTGCGACGCAGGCCCTGAGGTGCCCCGGCTATCGCCGCCCACCTTGTTGTTAGGGGCTAATCTTAGTTGGAAGATTTAAAGGGGTGGAGCAGGGAATGAACCTCTGCAGGAAGGCCAGATAGCCAGATGTGCAGTCCTGGGGTTAAAAACAAACAAACAAAAAAAAAAAAAAAAAAAAGAAAGAAAGAAAGAAAGAAAGAAAAGAAAAAGAAAGAGCGCTGCGTGGCTCAGTGGGTTAAAGCCTCTGCCTTCGGCTCAGGTCATGAGCCCAGGGTCCTGGGATCGAGTCCCGCATCAGGCTCTCTGCTCGGCGGGGAGCCTGCTTCCTCCTCTCTCTCTGCCTGCTGTGATTTCTGTCTGTCAAATAAATAAATAAAATCTAAAAAAGAAAAAATAAAAATTAAACAGGCAAGAAAGCAGGAGCAGACAGCGGACGAATGTAACAGGGCACATCCAGAGAACGCAGGCAAACAGGGCACACAGGGCTCTGTGACAGGAGGCTTCGCACGGAGGCTGCGGGAGAGCCTCTGTCCTGCCCACGGCAAGCGCCGCCGTCTCAGAGTGGCCATCTCTGCGCCGGAAGATAAGGCAAAGAGCACAAAGACAAGGGGACACATGGAGAAAGGTGAGAGCCTGACACGTAGGGGCCATGCCCAGGAGGAGGCCCAGGTGACCTGGCCTGTGGAGGAAAATAAGCACAAGCAAAATGAGGTTTCCAGGAGACACGCCAAGCACTGAGATAGTCATCTCTCCAAATCTGGCAAGGGAGCACCTTTTCCAGAATGTTCATGCCGATCCTTGCTCTGTGCGTCCAACTCAGCCACTGACTTAGCTCTTCTGTGTGCAGCAGGCTCCCACCAGGCTGGGACCCCTCCCCAGCGGCGCCTGTGACTCCCCTGTCCCAGACGCAGCACCTGGTGGAGCAAGGGCTCCTCGAGGGCGTGGGGAGAGGAACTGGGAATGGTTCAGACCCACCTCCCCGAAAAAGTGTTCGCATCTTCCTTCAAGGGACAGAGAATCTAATAATGAACTCATGTGGAGAATAGAGAGGTGTCCACACTTAAAGTGAACATTGGGTTTGGTCCAGAGATAATTTTGACATCCTGGCTCAGTTCATAGTTTAGTTTTGAAATATTTGTTTCCATCTGGGGTTTGCCAGAATTGCATGTAGTAAAACCCCACTGATGTTTTCACTCCTAAAAGGAGAAATCGGAGGCAGCGGGAAGGTTAACCATGACACATTTGTTACACACGTTTAAAATAATTCGAACAGCATTATTGAGATGTAATTTAAATAACGTATATAGAAAAGTCTTTGTGTCACAAGAGCACAGCTCAGTGTGCTCACTGAGACAGAACATTGCCAGCACCCCAGAGGCTCTGACCTAGACTTTTGAAGGGCTTGGCCACTGGCCTTGTCCAAGAGCCACTTTGGTGGCCGCCCCTCGTGTATACACTAGGATGTGTTCACTTCACCGAAGCCCGTCTTCATTATAGGTAAGGATTTGCAAGCCCATCCTCCTGGGCTCTGAACATGCTCTCTTGGGCCACGGATTCCATAAGAACCACGCGCTGCCCAGACACTACTAGCACACACCTTCACCGAAGATCACACCCCTTCCTGGGGCAGCCCACACCCAACATCTGATCAGGGCAGGCGATAAAGGCCAAGCTGTCATGGCCCAAGTCAGGACCCATCTAAAGGACCATCTTAGCTCAGGGCTCCCCATGGGGACCATCCCCGTGGGGGTGTCCTCAGGTCACCAGCATGGCAGCCCCCGGCCAGTCCCACGTCCTCCCTATGCTCCTAGTCCAGGCCTGAGGGCTCGCTCCGAACTCCACCTGAGTCTGCTTCCTGGGCACCTGACCGGCAGCAGCCATGGCTAGCCTTCCAAGTTTGGCTAGCCTCGCCTTCCAAGCTTTCATTTCCAGTGGCGGCGCTGAGAGCCGGCTCCGTCCTGGGAAGGCCTGGGGTGCTGGAGAATATGCAGAAAGAGGTCATTAATGGCCTTCACTGTTCCCATGCTGCTTCTCGGATCACGGAGCTCTTCCACGCACGCTCTTGCTGCGCCGTCTGCTCCTTCACTGACTCGTTCCGCCGGCCCATCCGTGACGCTCCGGCCCCACACCGGGGGTGACCGTACAGTGAAGAGTAAGCCTCTCCCTTCCCTCTGAGAGCTCACAGCCCAGTACAGAAAGCAGATGCCACAGCAGAATTCTCTGGGTGCCAAGGGCCATGACAGGACAAGCCGAGAAGAGGGGAGAAGATTGGCAGCTGGGGAGGTGAGGCCCCCAGGGAGGTGAGGCTCCCCGCCGGGGTGCGCAGCGGCAGGGCGGCACCAGGGAGACCACACGGTGCAAGAGGAGGCAGGCAGCCAAGCCCCAGCAGCCACATAGGCCACACGCCCACGCAGGGTCTCTGAGGTTCCCGTGGACTTAGCCCAGCGTGGCTGGGAGTAGGAGAGGCCCCGTGGGCTCTGGCTTCCCGCGTGCGAACTCCCAGGGCCTTTCAACTCACACTCCTGCTGCTCGCTGCGGCCCGGGCAGCTGAGCCGGGAAAGAAGAGGGGAGACTGTGGGGAAGGAGAGAGTTTGGAGGCACAGAGCGGTGGGTGGTAGGATCCAAACCAGAGACAGCATGATCTTGGCAAGTTGCCCCTGGTCCCACTTCAAGCACTGGATTAACTGAAATCCTTCTTCACTACTTTCCAAAGTCAACAGGATTTGTTGAGTTTTTATCTCCAGGAGGGCAAAAGCTTTGAGAGAACAAGACAAAAAAAAAGAAAAAGAAAACATGTGAAAAGAGATGTTTTCACTGATCTGAATTTGGGGCATATTGATGATTGAAAAAAAATTTAAATGCTTAATTGTGGGGTCAGACACACTCTTAGAACATCACTGCTTAGAAAACAAACATGAGATTATGCTTTTCAGGCTACAAAAATGAAAATATATCGTGCCTATTTATCAAATTAATCACCCTAAAATCTAAAGACAAATGGGATTCTTAGGGCAGTATTCAGCCAGTAATTTAATACCTAAGTTTTTCTAATCAATAAACCATTGGCCTGTTAGAATATTTAAGTCATGCTTAAAGTCATTCAGAAAAAAAAAAAATCTATCAACTTAAGTTCTTTGAAAGCATATCTTTAATTTAAAATGTCATTTTTTATTTATGTGTTGCATTTTACGTTACTCTAAAACAACACCAAAAAATTTTCATAGAACTATTGAAGGAACGCCCGGCGGGCTCAGTGGTTGGGACATGAGACTCCTGATCTCAGGGTTGCAAGTTCCAGCTCTCCGTTGGGCATAGAGATTACCTAATAATTAAAACCTTTTAAAAAATTTTTTTAGATATTTAAAATATCTTAGGATCAGAAACGTCATTATTTATTATGTCTTTGATTCAGTAAGTATTTTATATACATGATACTACGTACCAGCACGTTGAATGACTCTAGGGGGCGCCGCTCATGTTGTGATGTCAGAAATTGATCTGGGTTTGTGTGAGGCTATTGGGACACTGTTGTGGACTGCGTGTTTGTGTCCTGCCCAAATTCAAATGTTGAAACCTTCCCCCACAGTGTGACAGTATTTGGAGGTGAGACCTTTGGGAGGTCATGAGTGTGGAGCCTCCATGATGGCGATCGTGCCCTTAAAGAAGAGTGACAGTGCGGAGCGTCCTCTCTCTGTCCCTGCCATATGAGGGCACAAGAAGGCGAGGAGAAGAACCTTCCCTAGGACCCAACCATGCTGACCTCCCAGCCTCCATGACTGTGGGAAATGCATGTTTAAGACTTGCCAGGAAATTCTGTTAGAACTGAACCAAGACAGATCCCCCGGTGATAAGACACAGTCCTTGTCCTCGGCGAGCCCACAATAGAGGGTGGAACCGGCTAGCGAGGAGAGCCTCATGGGGCAGAGGCGCTCGCCCCTCCGAGCTCCCTCACCTGCCTTGGGATTAGGGAAGTGCCAGGTGTGACTACTGGACCGTTAAAGCCACAGAGAGTCTTCAAAGGTTCTCCCACAGAGAGGTTAAAGGATTTGTCCAGGCTAACCCAAGGGGCTTTCAAACTAGAGCCACACTTTACTGCTTGTCCAAATGCAGCACGCTTGCCATCATGCATTAAAAGTTATGCAAGCTATTGGTACCTTAAAAAAAAAAAAAAACCCTCAAAATATATTTCAGGCCATGTAATGATAAGAAACATTTGGCATGTTCAAGGGGAAAAAATTCAAGTGTGCCATTGTAGAATTCTCCGCTATGGAAACCTCTGACTGGGTGTGCTCGGCTAGGAGGAAGTAAAGTCTGGAAGAACCCAATGTGGACGTCCAGCCTGGGACCCGCCCACTCAATGCAAACAGCAAGAGCTCTGCAGCAAAAGATTTCCACCTCCGCACCTCGGATCCACAACAGTTAATTCGTGACTGTGGCCTCCAACGTGGGCTGGTGGCAGTTGTGCTAAACCTTCCTTCAGCAAACCTTCAGTGGGGAAGGCAGAAGGCACGCTGCTTGAGAAGCGGCCACCTGTTGTAATAGACCTTCTCTACCAAGGTGGAGTGAGAAAATGGGCTGGAAGGCTTCCTTCGTGGGACCTTCTCCCTGGTGATACTCCCTGCATCTTCAGATGCCTACAAAAGCATGGAAAGGAGCAACCACTCTGGAGGAAGCTTCTAGGAAGATCTTACGGAGGTCATGTGTTATACACAGCTAGTATGGGAGATACCACACTGTTCTAGCATCTTTGTTTTCAAAGTCCTTTTTAAAGATTGTCCTAGAACAAAATGCAGGGCAGTAAAAAGTCAAACTAGGTAGGCTGTCTGGCCAGTGTCTGCTTTTCTGGGCAGCGATTGCACGTGACCAGGCGTGTCTGATCATAGGCGCCATGGTCCCCAGTCACCTTCTCCTCACAGCACCCTCCGGAGAGAGGCAACAGCATGGCTGCATCTCATAGATGCGAAAGCCGAGGTTCAGAGAGGCTGCTGAGATGCCCTTCATCACAGGACATACAAGTCCCAACTGGCAACCGCCGAGCTCTGCGACCCCACCCGGTGGCTCGGGATTGGTGCCAGGCACACTGCCAGAGGGCCCTCCATCAAGCCTCGATGCCTCAGCACCAGGGGCTCCGGCCAGCCGCCCTGTGGAACCGGGCGGGAAGGATGGGCGCCGCCCAGAAACAAGGAGCCCAGTGCGCGGGGAGGGTGAGAAGCACTCCAGGCACCGGGCTACCTGGAGTTTAGAAGAAACGTTTTGAGAAGATAATTTGTCATCAGAAAAACCCCAGGGTCTGAGAAGCCTGCTTCCTCATCTTTCTTGGAGAAATAGAGACGACTTTAAATTACCCGACAAATTAGTTCATTTTAATGTCAGAATGCACCGAGGGGGGAAGGGTTTCTAAGGTGAAAGACAAGTAAGTGTAATTGCTTCTTTTTTCAAGATCACAATATTACTTTGTTCATTATGAAATAATGAAGCATTATTTAATCCCATTATGAAATAAATGAGATTGAGTAAATAGCACATCTGCATTCAAGCAGTGATATAAAGTCAGGAAATGTTTATCCCACTGACATTTAAAAATAGCAGCTCAATTTTTCTTAGTAATGAAATTGTAGGTGTTTTCATTACAAAAAATATATTTTACAAGAAATACAAATATGGCATTGTTAAATTAACTGTTTGGGAAGCTCTCCGGCTGAATGCCTTCCCCGGGTGGTGGGGTTTTGAAATGTGGATTCACAATAAAGCTGATCTGCGGGCAGTGATCAATATCAAACAAAATAATCAGTGAAATGCAAAAGAAAAAAAGTCAATGAGTGAAGAAGGGGAAGTCCAAGAAGCTGCATTTCAGTATGTACACCTGCCCTCTTGTGGTCTTCTTCTGTATGATCGCCTACGGGCACTTTGAAGACTTAGAAATAGGGTGTCCCAGCTAGTATCCTGGGTAGCTGTGTGTTCACCTCACCACAGAGCCCTGTCCCCACGTAGTTCTGATTCTGTAAAGCACGTACTCGACACCCTCCTCCGCTAGGGATTGAAACCCCCAAGGCGCACTCACGTTTGGTGATGGCAATGTTGGAGTGGGATCCATTTTGCTATTTCTCTTGCTCTGGACTGCATCACAAATGACCCCAGAACATAAGGAGGCGAAACCACCATTCTGCGAGTCGGGAATTCGGACCACGGATGGTTTGTCTGGGCCCCCACGTGGAAGATCTAAAGGCTGTGGCTGGGAATATTTCAAGGCTCATTCACTCTCGAGTGGATGAGGCTGGCTGGAGGCTGGGGACCTCAGTTTCTTGTGCCCACGGCTCTGCATGAAGGCCAGGATGGGCTTCTTCAGAGTATGGCGGCTGTGTTCCTAGGGTGAGTGTTTCCAGGAGAAGGAACGACAGGCAGAAGCTCTGCTTTGGTGACGCAGCCTTAGAATTCAGATAAGGGCGTCTCTGCCATGTTCTGTTGGTCACGAGGGGCAGCCCTGATTCAGCATATTAGGGAACCAAACCGGCACGAGAACAAGGAGGTGTAGATCACTGGGGTCCATTTTGAAGGCTGAATGCACACATTTTAATAATGAAGCTACACTGTGTTCCGGTTTTCAGTAAAGTATGACTGCCTTCACCTCCTGCATCTGGCCCTGGCGTGCTCTCAACTGTCCGCAGGCCAGCGTGTAGGACTGAAGCCCCTTTTCCTTCCTGCTTGAGTGTCTGTGGGAGAACGATCGAGGCTGATGTCCCAAATAGAGTGACTCATCCAAGGGAAAAAGCGAGATCTTCCGGGCTCTAGCTGTGGAGGGGCAAAGGGAGGTGCAGGAGGGACACTGGCACGACTGGGTGGGAGGTGGTGCCACCTTGGGCGGGTGGGGGGATGGAGACTTGTCTCTTCTCTTCCAAGGAGTCTCCCGGCCAGACCCCCATCTACCCCCACTCCCCAGATGCATGCTAAAAGATTCCATCAATGACATCTGGGAGAAATACGAATGACTAATAAACATTTAAGGAAAAAAAAAAACCCTCAATTCCACTAGTAACCCTGGAAACAGACATTGAAGCCACATTCAGATACCCTGAAGGGATTTTTTTTTTAGGTAGGAAGGGTCAGAGTGTTTTCTCAATGAGTGGAACCTCATTTAATCTGAAAACGTACTGCAGCCTATAATTATCTGAGTCTAACTCAAGTCTTAATTCAGATTTTCCGTTTTTTAAAATATAAGTGTTTTTGGTTCTGAGACAAATAGCTTCATATTCAGGAATACCAAATGCGGATATCAGACCACTACCCACAAATCTGTCTCAGGGGACAGCTGTGTAACCAGAAGCTGTCGAGGCGTGGCAGTTAACTGTAGGACAGACAACTCCCCCTTGATCTGGAACATTCTGTTTTGTGGTCAGAAAGGAGACGACCAAGGACAGGGCTGGGGAATGTGAGGAACATGGCTTGGGGCCTGAGCCTCGAACAACAGGTAAACAGGCTCCAGGACGTCCTCTATGGGGTGTGGGGGAGAGCCTTCTAGATAACGGGAATAGCATGAGCCAAGGGTCTGTGGTGTCAGCCAGAGCCGGATGCTTGGGAAATGGCAGGTACCAGTGTCCTGGTGGGTGGTATGTGGAAGTTGGCACCAGAGTAGTTAAGGGCCGTGACTGGAGGCTGAACTCAGTTGATGTGAGTCTCCAGTGTTTTTCAGTAAGGGCACCAGCATTTGGACAAATTTTAGAACAATCACTCTGTGCACAGTAGCCATCGAGGGGCAAGAGGAAATGCCAAAAGTTAGCAGCAGGAAGCTGAGTCGGGGTAACTGCGGCGGTGGAGGTGGGAAGAGAAAGAAGGGAAGTGATTATTAGAGGGAACTTTCCAAAGCAGGAGAGTCAGGGAGGCATTGGTGTGGACCCCAGGCTTTGGCCCTGGTGACAGGATAGATGGGGGTGTCTTTAAGTGAACGTGGAACATGAGGAGGGGGAAGAGTCAGTCTGGGAGAGACCTTGAGCTCGCAGTTGGACTTGCCCAGGGTATGTGCTTCTGGGCCCACTGGTCACTCTGGCTCTGCCCAGGGCGCATCTCGTTAAATCTTTCCTCCCCCCAGCAACAGGCACGCTGAGAGGAACATGACTCTCCCTCTCACCACATCCCTGGTGCCTCGTACGGGGCCTCAGGAAGATTCGGCAAGCTTTGCTGAAGACACGGTTGTGTACATAAGCGATGGGTCAACAAAACGCATGCAAGACAGAGGAGAGGGAAGAGGACGGGAAGGGAAAGGGTCCGGGACACCCTGAGGACGGCCATCTGAGAAGTGGTCGAGAAGCAGAAAGCCCGCGCAGCCGGTGGGAAGGAACGGGAGGGAGGGGCAAGAGACCCCCCCACTAGTGTACTGTCCCCAACTCTCCCCAGCGAACAGACACAGCGACAGCCCAGCACGGAGCCCCGCAGACAGGGTCCGTGCAGGAAAAGCTCACACTGACCGTGTGGGCTGGAATGGGTGAGAACCGGTTCTGTTCATTTCCGGCAGAATCTGCTCCCTGTAGACAGTCCAGAGAATCCTCCAGCGGGCGTACCCCCAGCCGCTTTCTTCCTGGACACGCAATCACACGCCCGCTTCGTTGCCTCATCTTTATGGAGGGAAAGTTTCCTAAATATCATTAATTACCTTGAAGAATTCAGTAAGTGGAAAGACCTAATGAGGGATTACTTTTTATTAATGGCGGCAACTTGGGACATCTGTTGGAGAGTCAACAGCCCGCCAGATGACAGCTAAGATATGGAGGCCTATGGCACTTGATTGGATTTTGTATTTATGTCTACAAATGCGATTTCTTGTATTATGCATTTGCCTACGATATACTGATAAAAATTAGAATTTATCTTAATAATGCTCACAAAACCCTAGATAAATGGCCATGTTCGAAGCACGAAAAACATAAAAACGTTTGCTTGACTTGGAAGCCTCGTGGGATGATGTTGCTCTGAGTAACAGCATCTGTTAAACAATTAATTGTTTTGCTGATCCATTTAAATTTTTTGTTGTAGGACTCATACAGCAACAGAAAATTTAGAAAACAGGGAAACCAGTCTCCCGAATCTTGTCCCGGTCACCAGGTCTGATAGTGATCGGAGGGCTCCATCCTTAGCGCTAAGCAGAGTTTTTGAGTTGTAAACACAGTGTACTTTGTATCCTGCTTTTTTTTTTGCTTAACGTTATCTGATTCTTTTTTTATGAGCAATGAAATTTGATACGAGGCGGCTGCTCACGGGGTTTTTTGAGAGACCATTGTTGGAAGGATTGGTGAGTATTTTCTAAGCCCCATTGACTTCAGGGAATCAGGAAATTAAACTTTTTATTTATTGGTCCTTTGACTTTCCCATAAATGGACACAGTTCCACCTTGTTTGACTGCATTGTAAAAGCAGACACTGGCTGAACAAAGGCATGCCGGTGAGTAATTAAGCATTAGGTGGGGGCAGGGTGGTGCTTTATGGGGCCATTAGGACTCACTCAGCTGCCTTTAAGGTTCAAGTCGGCTCCTTGGACATTAGCTCCCATTAGTTTCTTTGATTTAAAAAAACTGGGGGCTTTTGGGGCAGAGGAGTGTCCAAATGTTTAAAAAATGGTAAACTGACTTTCCTACAGTCTTTTAAGGGAAAGGATAAGGGCTGTTTATTCCATAGGTGCTTCTAAAACACACACATACACACACACATTTTCTGAATCTGAGTTGCTTCGACACTTCTGGTACAGATGGTGTGGTCAACCCTGTAGAGCCTAGGGAAGCCGGCTCCCCGCTTTCCCACCCAGCAGATGAGGGGGTGCAACCCCCCTTCTCCGCAAGGTTTGCAGCGTCCCTCAGAGGCTCGCAGCGTCCCTCAGAAGCTGTGTTGTTCTCCCACGCTCCTCGGCCAGCCCACTGGCTTGTGGGTCTTGACCACCTGTTCTGGGGGAAACGTGATTTTTGCTGCATGCAGTTTTCCTTATGAAATGCATTTCCTCATATATTTAGTTCAGAGCAAAAGCTGTTATTTTCTTTGCCTGCGATCACAGCTATTCAATAAATAACTAAAGGGAATCCATCTTCAGAGGGGAAAAGTTGGCGAGTTCTTTCCCACAAACACGGCCTCAGGAAGACGTTGTCCTCTTTGTAGAACCATCTTTACTCACCTGCTGTGGCTTTGTAAAGCAGAGTAAATGTTGTCACTTCTAGCATGGAAAAAGTCCATTTTGTTAAAAATCATAAGTTTAAAAATAAAAACCACTAGTTTTAGTGGTTGGCTGTTTGGAAACACTCCCTCACTGATTAGCACTGTACATCGTCAGTGAGGGTCAGATTGTAAACTAAGCACTGAGCCAAAGTCAAGGTCAAAGGAATGGATGTGAGCCTCTGTCCCCAAAGTGCTTGCCACCTGGGAGGGGAAATTGATGCTTAACATACCAGTGGTCTCAGGGGGTGAGGGAGCTCAGAGGACAAAGAAGAAATGTCACTTCCCACTGGGGACCAGGTGGCATGGCCAGGTCGTCCCTTCCCAAGGCAGGACAAGGGGTCAAGACCACATCAGACCCATCACCAACCCAATATATTTTGGTGCTCAGGGTACTAATGCGATCCACTGTTGTTGCAGAATTATAACTAGGGACTCAATATGGTGAACAGTTGATGGCCAAGAATCTTGAGGAGTCAGTGGCACCGCCCCAGCAGAAGGGGATGAATTCTCCCCAGAGCCTCTGGAAGGCAGCCCTGCCCGTAGCTGGATTTCTGTCCTCTGAGACCCATTTTGACTCTGACCTCCAAAAATGTAATAAATGTGGGTTGTTTTAAACCTACATTAAGTCCTTCTGTTACCCTCTTCCTCCATCAAGCTACCACCCCGTCCCCTTCCTGTCCTCCTCCTGAGCTGAACCCCAGTGCCTAGCTCTCTGCTGGAGGTTTCCTCTGCCTCCCTAGACACTTTGATGGGAACCTGCTGCCTCCACTGTCCTGACCTCTTCCTGACCCGTTGCCTCTGCCATCTCCCCGCACCACCAGCTCTAGGTGAAGAGGGCAAGCGCCGAAACCTCACGTCCCAACCATAAGGTAGGAAAACAGGCCGCATTCCGCCTGAATAAACCCATTATCCCTCACCATTACCCTCTTCTTGATTTTACCTATCATTAGGCTTTCAGTAAGTAAATAAACAAAACCGAAATAACTGCTTATAAATCCATAAGTAATCAAAATGTATTTAGTGCTTTAGCAAATAGTTTGTTTTTCTAATTTTCCTTTAATTAGCAGGGAAAGAATTAAAATCAATTTCTCATCCAGCAGATAAAAAATTAGACTCAGCTTCTGCCCTTACGTAAATCCAAATTTTAATGTACACAAGAAACACAAATTCATAATTGTTCTTTAATATCATATGTATCCAATATTAAGCACATTTCTATGACATTTATCTTATCTCCCTGATCATAGCTTAATAAAATTATAATTATGACCTTTCAAAGTATTATTGCCGGATCCACACTTAATCGGCATTCCTCGCTTGAAACCTTGAGTCTTGCGAGGCGGCTGCCGCATTCCGTCGGTAAGAGAGTCTCCACTTTGTGCACTAGGAGGGTGAGTCCGTCGGACCCCGCGCCCCCTCGTTCCCCAATGCTCGAAGCAGGGGCTTGAGAAGCAACCACTGATGAGTCAACACCAGGTGTTGGGCATGTTTTACTTGCATTCACACTGGCACGCGTGAGGGGGTGCCTACGCCAAGCCCGAAGGGAAGGGGGCAGTTGGGGGAGGAAGGGGTCAGGGATGGGGTCAGGGCTATATTAGGAATGAGCTAGAAATCAGCCCAGACTGAGTTGGCAAACCTATCTGCTTTAATCAGAGCTGTCCTGATCCGGGGCTCCTGGCTGGCTCAGTCGGTTAAGCGTCTGCCTTCGGCTCAGGTCACAATCCCAGGATTCTGGGTTGGAACCCCGTGTCGGGCTCCCTGCTCAGCAGAGAGCCTGCTTCTTCCTCTGCCTCTGCCTGCCGCTCAGCCTGCTTGTGCTCTCTGTCAAGTAAATAAATCTTTAAAAAGTAAATAAATAAAACTCCTTTAAAAAAAAAAAAAAAACCGTCCCAGTCGGCTGAAAACACCGAGCTCTTCTGCGACTGTGCTCACGCAGAGCCAAATCCTTCCTTTTAAAGAGGCTGAATGTGACAGACCTCGGGCATTGGCTTGGTGAGGCCTTGGTGTCTGTCTGTTCTCAGAGGAGCAATCCAATTTCTCCCGTGGGATGCCGTGGAGACTTGCCTGTCCTCTTCTGGGACGGCGGTGGTGTTCGCTGAGGAAGGCCGGCACACGCCTCTCACGGCTGATGAGAATCCTGGAAGCTTGGACCGAGGTGATGAACAGCAGATTATTTGAGACAGTTTCCGTGTTTCCCCTTCCGGCCTAAGGAATAATAACAGCGTGTTCTTGGGCTGGGAGGGCCAGATGCCACAGTGGTCACTTATGATCCCGTGCACAGTACGACCCCAGGTGACTATTCTTCCTGCTGGGGACTCCTGTTGTCGGCTGCAAACCCTGCGGCCAGACCGGCGCCCAGGAGGAGCCCAGACAAGGCTTCTTGGACCTGATCTTCTGATGCAGCCTCCTGTGTGGTCCCGGGGGAGGGAAAGACGGGAAGAAAATGCGATGTGTGCTCTTGTGCCTGTATTGCCCAATTTGGAAGCTTGCGGATCTGTTTGATTTCGGCTGGGAGAGAGAACACAGCACTGGAAGTTATTTCAGTTACTCTGTGCAGAAATCACACGCTACACCTAACAAAGTCAACAATTTCATGGAGCCTAGTCAAGCGTGTGAGTTACCGTTTTATTCATTCCATTTATTCAGTGAGTAAGACGCTGACAGGGGGTTGATTTGTTGTTTAATATTTGGGGGGGGGGTTATTTTGGTATATTCGTAATGTGTTTACTTAAATATGGTGTGTTAAATGAGATGTTTTCATTTGTTTTGATAGGTACTTATAAAGGCAACGTACAGCATTTCACACTTACACAACGCTTTCCGAGTCCTCAGCACGGCACCAGGACTCGAGAACGACTACCCTGCGTGTTTGGGAAGTGCCAGACTCACTTTACCCAAAGCGAAGTGAGGCTTGAGCAGTGCTGCCGAGCCCCCAGACCCTGAGCCCAGCAGCAGGGCTCTTCCCCAATCTCGGGCTCCCATTATCACGCTAGGACCCAAGATTGTAGGCAGCAGCAAAGAGCCCAGAGAAGGAAATGGATTCTTCTTGCTTGTTTTATGGTTCTTAGGGTGTCGCCCTAACAGCATGGATTGTTCCGTGAACTCAGCGGGACATATGGGAACCTATACTTAGCTTGTCATTTCAAGCCCTTCCTCCCCCACACCCAGCCCCCCCCACCAAAAGTCCTCAATATGGTACCAATTCTGTAGGTTAAAAAAATATTCAATTGGGTGATGTGTCCTTTGGTCTTGACCCATGGGACAGCAGCGCTGTGTCCCACCATCGGATTGGAGTTACGGTTGAACGCTGAAGTGCCAAGCAGAATTGTCCCTGGGATGGCTCTACCGGCCACGGCAGGAGCAACACGGCCAAGACAACTGAATCTGGTGCACAGCCTCCAGGACAGGGATGGCTTTGGCCAAAGACAGCTCCAGAATGTGCAAAACAAAGAGCCGGCACAAGGCGATCTTTAAAAATAGTCGTAAATGTCAAAACAGACCAAATGAGAATGTGCTCTTCTGCCTAAAAATAGGCAGTGTTTCAGAGCCGGCTTCACACAGGCAATCACCACTCTGCTCTTTCAACTCTGATATTTAAGGGTCTTAGATCTGGATTTTTATAAATGAGAAACCCAGTCGTTATGCACATGCTTACCACATGCACAGTAAGTAACTGAATCTCCTCGATCTGCTTCTAGAATGGATACTAGGCAGCATCTCTCCAAAAGAGTATTACTGAGCCATCAGCTGTTCTTTTAGTGTCTCAGTCATTTCTAGGATGGCACAAGTCCAAGTCTCATTCATTAAAACAGAAGAAATCTATAAACACCTGCATGTAATTGATTAGTAAGTTGGGGTTTCTTTAACTGCCTGTTTATTCCTCTGTTCGAAACAACACACTCAAACAAAGAACCAACAACGGCAAATCATTGACATTGTGCCAAGTTATTAGAGACTTTTATTTCTGTAAAGTGGGTTATTTTATGGGCGGGGGGGGTCAGCCTAAGTTCCTGAGGGCTCCCCTTCCATTCAAGTGCTATGTCCTTTTGTTCTTGGTTCTCTGGATTGAGAGCAAACAGTGAGGTGTGAGGTCGTTGGACATTGGTGTTTACTTTTTATGTAGAAAACAGAGAGAGAAATTGGGGTTTAAGGGCAAGTTATCTCATTTGTGTTTTTGCCGATGGTAAACATAGCGTCCACTCTTGCATCCCAAGAGCAGAGGCTGATCTTTCCCCATCCCTCGTCCCGCCTGCACATACTTGCAGGTTTAGTTCTGCACGCCTTGTTGATAATTTTGTGAATTTTATCAGTTCTGCACGCCTTGTTGATAATTTTGTGAATTTTATCCGTAGGATGTTGAATGTTGGGTCACTCCTGTTGCAGATTGTTGGTGTTTGGGCAGAGAGAGGTGAGGCGAAGCAGAGGTGAGGTAAGTGAGGGTTTGGGCAGGATGGGTGGGGAGAGGGTGCTGGGAGCAGACAGGAAAATGGGAGGGAATACACCTGGGGAGACCCTCATTCCTAGAAGTCAGAGAGTCAGAGACGGACTTGCAAAGAACAGATAACCCCGTGTGTTGGGGCAGGGACCTGAGAGTCGTGCCCTGGGCGAGCCCCTAAAGATTTCCAAGTATTCGAGCACTTGGAATGTCTGAATGGGGGAGGGGTGCCAGGAAGCAGGACAGGACACCGAAAGCAGCTCAGACGTCATCAAATCTGATATAAAGCATTTGATTAAAACAAGCCAAAACCAAAACAAAGCATCTCTTTGAAACTGGAGACAGGAAGGAGCATCCACACAGAATCCCTCCAAAAAGGAAAGGTAAATAGAAACCTCTCTGAGGACTGATTTAATGTGTATAAAATGTCACCGGCTAGTCTCTCCATTTTAGTGTGTCATTCTTTAAAAATCAGGGAATATAAAAACAATTTGTAAAGGCTGCGATAGGAATTACTAGGACTCCACTGTCTCCTTGAGATCTTTCTCCTAAGATCTGAAGGTCATCCACAGGGAATGGTCCTGGAGGGGCGCCCAGGGTGAACCCCGGCCCCCAAGATGGGGAGTAATGACCACGACCTCAAAACCAACAGGAAGGGTTGGGAATATTTTGTTGGCCAAACACCGTGTGCTCTTCAGGGTAAAAAATTGTTACTCACGTGACTGCCCTGATGTGAAATCATGTATCGTAGAATAAAAGCCAACATTTGAGGTTTTAAAAATTACTCCTCACAAATTACAACTGAGATGCACTGAGTGTGCCTTCTACATGGTATCACCGGTACACACAGGACACCTGTGCCTTGAAATGAGAGCGCGGAGAAACACGGGATGAGGGAGAGGGACGTCACCGGAAGGTACAGAGACTGGTCTAAAGAGAACTTTGAGGACTTTCACTCGCAACCTTTAGTGCCTGTTTCTGAGGTGTGGAAGACACTTCTATCTGGTTGAGAGAGGCAGCATTAAATAATATTGGCTTACATGTTAAGAAAATTGTTTCTTTTCCTATTTATAAGCCTTCTGTTTAGGTTGGGGAGAAAGCCTTGGGTTCAGTGACTATGTGTCTAATGCCTCTGAGGGCAGACCTCAGACACGAAGTCTTGAGGGGAGAACGATATTTGGCTGGAAATTCATCACATCAGATTGGGGTTTTCTCCCCCTCTAATGTGATTACCTTTAGATGACTTTGTATCTATGACAGATTATCCTGATTTTCTAAAAGATGGAAGACAGGGTCCAAGTGTGCACATCAGGGCAGCAAATCTGGTAACCAGTCCAAGGAGAGAGTGGGTTTGGGGAGAGGTGGGGCCCCAGGACACTTGGCCAGATTCTTTAGATTCTCTGCCAGAGATGGGGGCCATCGCATTCTCTGTGCCAGGCAGTGATCTGGATCTGTGTCAAGGCCAAGGCAAGAGGATGGGGAATAGTTACCTGGGCCCGGGGTCGGGGCAGTGCTCCCGGAAGAGGACAGTAGACAAGCTGGGAACCCTCCCCAGAAACAGAAGTGGTGCCATGTCCCAGGCAGTGCAAACTGCCACTCACCCGTCCTCAGGCTGACGGTGTGAGGACGTCCATACCACTCACAGATCAGTGAGCAAGGATCCTCACAACGCAAGCATAAAACCAAAAATCACCAAATGTTTGCACCATGCTAGAAATACATAAAGCAATGCCTGAGAAACAAAATGAATGGATAAAAATAATGAGATATTAGAATTAGCAAAATTATTATTGGACAGAATTAAACATTCCATCCACTAATAAGACCTAATAGAGACTCTGGAAGTTAAAATGTTGTCAGTAGCTTGGCGGAATAACAGAATGGACCCACTGAAGGACCAACGAGCAAACCGGAAGGCGAAATATAGGGCTTCTCCCAGCAATGGGTGCAAACAGACAAGCAGATGGAAAATATAAAGGAATACTTCAGAGTTGAGAAAGATAGGTCCAGATATTTACATACCTATATAAGAAGTATTCTAGAGGAAAAGGAGAAAGGGAGTAGAGAAAATAATCAAAGAAATAGTTAAAGAAAATTTTCTATGACTTCTAAAAAAAAGTAAAAAAAAAAAAAAAAAAAAGCCCTAGGATTTAAAAAATGAAATAGCTCACCCAGTTCTCAAGGGTGTATTTCACATTAATGCTAGACTAGCACAGCCAGTTAACAAGCTATATATAATTATTTTTTTGTAGCTAGCAAGAGACTACTCACAAACACACACACATACACACACACACACGTGCACATACTGGTAAAATCTGAATAAAGTCTATGGATTTAACATAAGTTTCCTGTGTTTGCTATTCATGGTGGGCTGAAGCCCAGGATGAGGCCCTTGACACTCACTCTTGTGTGATCCCCTGCCCTTGAGTGTAAGCAGAACCTGTGAATTTGATTCCATATCACTCCCATTATTCTGCCATGTTATTGAGAAAAAGGGAACTTGTCCAGGTGCAATTAAGGACCCAAATCAATTGACCTTAAGATACAGAGATTGTCCTTCTGCCACGTGAACCCTCACCAAATGCTAAATCTGTCCCACCATGATCTTGGGACTCCCCAGCCCTCCAGAACTATGAGAAATAAAGGTTTCTTGTTAACAAGCAAATACAAATATATGTGGATGTTAAACTGGGTGGATCTGGGGTGTCTGGGTGACTCCATTGGTGAATTGTCTGCCTTCAGCTCATGTCACGATCCCAGGGTACTGAGATGGAGCCCCAGTTCGGGCTGTCTGCTCCATGGGGAGCCTGCTTCTCCCTCCCCCTCTGCTACTTCCCCTGCTTGTGCTGACTCTCTCAAATAAATAAATAAATCTTTTATTTTTTTTTAAGATTTTATTTATTTATTTGACAGAGAGAGATCACAAGCAGACGGAGAGGCAGGCCGAGAGGGAGATAGAGGGAAGCAGGCTCCCGGCTGAGCAGAGAGCCCGATGCGGTACTCGGTCCCAGGACCCCGAGATCATGACCTGAGCCAAAGGCAGTGGCTTAACCCACTGAGCCACCCAGGCGCCCGTAAATAAATAAGATCTTAAAACAAACACCACCACCACCACCTGGGTGGGTCTGATCTAATTGTGTGATCCCATTAAAAACAACAAACAAACAATAACAACAGAGTTTTCCTAGTGAGAGAGATCCCAAAAAGTAAGAGAGATTTAAACTCCATTGATGACTTTGAAGCCAGACAAGGTGATAACAGCATGTCAAGCAGCAACTTCCAGGAGCTAACAATGGCCCGTGGCTAACAGCCCACAGGGAACAGGCATCTAGGTCCTACAAGCACGAGGAACTGAGTTGGTGCACAACCACATGGGCTTGAAGAAGACCCCAGGCTTCACTAAACTTCATTTTAGCCTGTGAGACTCTAAGCAGAGTCCAGCCAGTGTGCCCAGAACCATGAGCTAATACACGGATGTTGTTTTGAGCCACTACATTTATGGCAACTTGCTATAAGCAACAGAAAACGAATACACTGTTGTAGCATAACTATGCCAAATATTATCATTAGGGAAAACTGGGTAAAAGGGACACAGAATCTCTCCGTACTACTTTTTTCCCCACAATTTGCTATGAAACTATAGTTCTTTCAAAATAAACTTTTTTAAAGATTTTATTCATTCATTTGAGAGAGAGACAGAAAGAGCACAAGCAGGGGGATCAGCAGGCAGAGGAAGAAGCGGCTCCCCCTTGAGCAGGCAGCCCATCGTGGGGGCTCAATCCCAGGACCCAGAGATCATGACCTGAGCTGAAGGCAGACGCTTAACGGACTGAGCCACCCAGGCGCCCCAAGAAACATACTCTTAACTCTGGAGAACATACGGATGGTTACCAGGGGGACAGGTGAGATAGGGGGTGGGGATGAAGGGGGCCCTTGTGATGAACACAAGTGATGTGCAGAAGGCTTGAATCAACATATTGTACACCTGAAGCCAATATTACACTACATGCATATAAGGTTTTATAGACCAGATAAAGGCATATAAGATTTTAGAGACGAGATAAACATGACACCAGGTGAGGTAGGCACAAGGCAAGATTTATTAAAGGCACTCTCCGGCGAAGTTTCAGGGCTTAGGAAAAGGGGAGCCAGGAAAGTCGCACCAGGAGGAGGTGGGCACCCTCGGGCAAGATTCCGTGACTCTGGAAAGCGGAGTCGGGGAAGTAGAACAGGGAGGGAGTTGGTGGGGGTCTTTTATCAGGCCAAGGCAGGGCATTGGTTCACATCCATACATGGTAGGGTATTTGGGGATCAGAGGGTATGGGGTGGGGGTCCTAATACTTCTGTTTCCTGCATAGGTATCAGGTTACCTGTGGAGACATGACCTGGGCATACATCCTTTTGGCGGGAGAATCAAGGGTTAAGGAAAGGGGGGTGGGGAGGCTGGAAGATGGCAGCCCCGGTGGTCATTTCTATTGTTCCTCCTGCCCTCCCAGAGCCACTGACCCAACAATGCACACTAACTGAAATTTAAACTAAAACTTTTAAAAAAGGGGAAAAATAAAAATAAAATAAACAGTATGTACAGAAGCATAGTGTATCTACAGAATGGCCTTTGGAAGAAACAGCCTTACCTACATTCTCAAGAAAACAGGAAAGGCTGCAAATAAATGAGTTATATTTTCACCCTGAGAAGCCATAAAGAAATAAAAACAAGCCCAAGAACAGAATATGTGAACAAGAAAGCATGAATTAGTAAGATAAAAAGCAAAGAACGGCAACAAAAATGTAGATTTAGTAAAGAGAGCAAAGACATGTGAACAACGTTTGACATGTCAAAAAGGACAGGACATAACGTTAAAGACTAAAGAGAATAACTAAATGAAATATCCCAAATTCAAGAATCAGTACAAAACAGGCGATTTCCTCTATAAACAATAGTGACCAAAATTAGATGGGGCACCTGGCTGGCTTGATGGGAGGAGCGTGCAACTCTTGATCTCGGGTTGTGAGTTCGAGTCCCATAGTGAGTGTAGAGATTACCGAATAAATAAATAAATAAGTGACCAAAATTAGAGAAATGGGAAAAAGGAAATAGAAAATACAGATTAATTTTCATAAAACACATTGAGAAGATGTTCCAAGATCCGTACCTGAAAACCACCCGGCCCAGGAGATTTCATGGCGAATTCTATAGATATTCGCAATTTCCACACGCAGTGTCAGAGCACAGTAAAAACAGATTTTAGAGGAGGGTCTGGGCGGCTTTCATCAGTTGAGCCTCAACACTTGGTTTTGGCTCAGGTCCTGGTCTCACGGTCATGATTCAGGGCCTGTGCGTTGGGCTCTGCTCTCAGCTCCAAGTCTACTTGTACCTGTCAGTTCCCCTCTGCTCCTCCACCTGCTCCCACACACACACACTCTCTCTCTCTCTCCCAAATAAATAAATATCTTTTTTAAAAGTAGACTTTAGGGACACCGAGGGTGGTGCAGTCTGTTAAGCATTGAACTCTAGGTTTCAGCTCAGGTGGTGATCTCAGGGTTGCAAGACTGAGTCCCGTGTCTGGCTCTGTGCCCAGCACAGAGTCTGCATAAGACGCTTTCTCCCTCTCCTTCTGCCCTTTTCCCCTGTGCGCTCTCTCTAAAATAAACAAACGAATCTTTTAATACAGTATATTTTAAGATCCTTTAACAATTTGCATATTAAGGCAAGAGAATAATACATCAAAAGAATAATACATCATATCATAACCAACTAAAGTTTGTCCCTTAGAATGTCAGTATGGGTCAACATTAGGAAATCCATTGATATACTTTACTACATTCACAGATTAATACTGAAAATGTACATGATCATCTCTATAACTGCCAAAATGTCATGGGCTAAAATGTCACCCCACATATTAACAATAAGAACTACAACAAATCTTAATTTCATAATTTGAATTAAAGGGGAACTAGGCAAGGCATAAAATCCAGAAGCCCTTAAATAGGAGATTCATACATTTTACTACATGAAAATACACACAGAACTAAAAACATGGTGTTTACCACACCTATGTAAGATGTTAACAATGGGGGGAGCCATGGGGAGTGATGAATGAGCGGAGAGGAGCGAGATGGAAACAGGGTACTTCCCATTCAGTTTTCCTATAAACCTAAAACTTCTCTAAGAAATATAGTCTATTAATTTAAAATACATATATGACAACAAAGAGGGACTAACCAACATTTGATACAAAGCCTTAATATCTTAATATATCCAGAAATCATGCAAATAATAGAAGAATGAGACAAATGAACCAATGGAAAAATTCGTGAAAGATACAGATAAACATTTCACAGCAAGAGAAACACAAATGGCTTTTCAATTACAACGCATATAGTGAAAGAGATGCAAATTGAAATACAATACCATTTTTTAGCTAACAGATTGGTAAATATAAAAAAATTTGTTAATGCACCAGTGTGGGGAAATAGCTTTCATATCTTGTATCTTGTTGGCAAAGCTGTAAGTTGGAGCACAGCCCCTTTTAGGAAATTTGATCTTAACATTTTTTTATCTTTTTTTTTTTTAATTTGACAGACAGCGATCACAAGTAGACAGAGAGGCAGGCAGAGAGAGAGAGAGGGAGAAGCAGGCTCCCTGCTGAGCAGAGCGCCCAATGCGGGGCTTGATCCCAGGACCCTAAGATCATGACTTGAGCTGAAGACAGAGGCTTAACCCACTGAGCTACCCAGGCACCCCTTAATTTTTTTTAATTTAATATGAACTAAAATTGAAAATCCACATATTCTTTGGTTGAACTAGTTTATTTCCATGAGTTACCGTATAGAAATGCTTGTAGATGGAGGCAAATGTTTATACAGATGTTTAGAGGAGGAAAAGACAGAAACCTGCGTAAATGGCCATCAGAAGATTCCAGGACTATGGCACATCCGTGTAATGAACCACTAGACAACTGTGTTTTCAAAAAAGATTTGTAAGTACTGATAAGGAACAACTTTGAACCTTCAAAGATACATTTGTAATTGTAGTTGGTAGCGGAGCAGTGGAAAGGCAACAGTGGAATGGTGTCTACCACTGGTGTTTGTTAAAGGTGTGTGTGTGTGTGAGAGAGAGAGAGAGAGAGAGAATGAATCTATACAGATTACCTGGGAAAAGACGTACATTAAAAAGTGTCAGTCAGTAGGGCTGGCGCTGGGAGAAAAAAATGGGGACTGGAGTCAGAGATACCAGGAAAACCATTTTCACTTTTTCATTTTTTTTTTCCTATGTACATACATTACATGGACTTTACAAAATAACTTAAAGAAAAACAAGAAACAAAGAATAAGAGATCACTCTTAACTGGATAAAGATTACCTATATAAAACCTACAGCAATAGTCAGACTTGAGAGCAACACATTCGAAGCAGCCTTGTTACTTTCAGAAATAAGGATATGCGCCATCTGTGCCAGTATTCAAAATGTATCTGATGCAATAAAATGAGGGTGATGTATAAATGTGAAAAATGAGACAAATGATCCTTTTTGCAAATGATATAATCATCTGCATAGAAAATCCAAAAAAAATCCACTGAAAAATTATTAGAACTTTATTTTAATTCTTTTGGAAATTTATTATTACAAGTTTAGCCAGATGTCAAAAACTAGACTCCCACACAGAAATCAATAGCTTTTGTACACATCAGTCAAAATCAACCTAACAGTGTAACTTCAAAAAAAAAAATTTAAATAGCCACAGAGGTTCAAAATATGCAGGAATGAACATAGAAAAGAAACATGCCAGAACCATGTGAGGAAAACTCTAACACTTTACAAAAGAACATAAAACAAGATTTGAATAAATGATGAGATTCACTGTCACATAAGATATCAATTCTCCTATAAAATATTTTCTAAGTTTGGGGAGATTTCAATCAAATTACCAGTGGATTTACTTGACAAGCTTATTCTAAAATTCATCTTTAGTAAGTATATCCGAATACAGATAAAAAGTGTTGGTATTGAGTGCTGGTGACACTGGTAAGTTTATAGGAGTGCGATACAAAGGACCATTGAGTGGGAAAAGACACTCCTCCAATAATCAGAGAAATGCAAAATAAGAGAACAAGTAACATGTTTTTATCCTTACATATCCTTAAATATCTAAAAGTTAATTTGAGGTGGCTCAGTCCTTTAAGTATCCAACTCTTGACTTCAGCTCAGGTCATGATCTCAGGGTTGTGAGATCAAGCCGTGCGCTGGGCCCTATGGTGGGCATGGAGCCTGCTTAAGATTCTCTCTCTCCCTCCACCCATCCCCAGCTCCTCATTCTCTCCCTTTATCTAAATAAATAAACGATGATTTGAGGAGGGACAAGCTGAAATGCACAGATACCATTGGTAGGAGGCTGATCACTGTACTCTAAGGTAATTTGGGAGCATTTCTTAAAACTTCAACTGTGCATCTCATCCAATCTGGCACTGACAGAGTAACTTCTCAGATTCTACTCCTGAGGAACATACAAACATGCATTCAAAGAGACTGATCAAAATGTTCTTGTGGCACCAGGTCAGACAGCAAAAAAGTGGAAGCAATTCAAACGCTCACTAGGAAGATAATGTCTAAACACATGGTGCATCCGTTTTAGGGAATGCAGTGCAGCCGTTTGGAAACCAAACCAGTCTATTCATGCTGACATGGTTAAAACTCCTAGGATACATTGTTAGATATCAAAGGACGTTCCTGCACACCATGGGCTGTGGAACAGTTTATGTCCAAAATTAATATGGAGTGATACATATGTATATGATTCTAAGCGCACAGAATAAAAACAAAAGGTTAACTTACTTCTGGGGACAGGACAAAGATTGAAGACGTGATGAAATCAAGGGGAACTCCTGGTACCTCTGTGTTGTTAGAACTTTCAGCAGGAAAATGTGATCCTATATCAATTACAGAATTTTTTAAACTCCCCCCGGAAGATAACGTGGAATTTTAAAGTTCATTTTAATACATTTTTCGCTTAAAGCACTTTTCATTGCAAGTGTATATATCTTCACATATCTTTATTTTTATAAGAACTTGAATGTTTTTCAACCTTACTAAAAAAAACAGAAATATGTTAAAGTGGGGAGTGGTAACATAATGTGTAGCTTTTCTGGATTCTCAATATAAAGACTTTCATCTCTGTGTTATCACAGCAAGAATATTTCACCTCTGCATTAAGACATGTACAATCTCTAATCTCTAATTTAAACAAATCCTATGTCAACTAGTAGGCTGAACCAGAAAACAAATGTTCAGTGCGATACCAATATTACAAAACTCATCCATAACCTTCTGGAAGGATTAGGGCTCCAGTGAAGAACCAACCTTTTTGTCAATAGCAAACCTTACTTTTGGAGTCTTTTTCAAAAACTCTGTATAACTTTTCCGAGGAATAAATTTAAAAGACTTCCATATCTCATTATAATGTCTTGGGAAGCGTCTGAAAATTGGGAGCACCACAACTTCTCGATAGACATATGATATTTGGTTATTTGAAAAGCCGTCAAGACAAGACGGAACATGGTCACACGCCCAGAGATTGAAATTTCTTGAAGCATGTTGCCTTTTCTCTGGGGAGATCTTCCTCCGTCCCAGGCCCTGGGAAAGAATTATAAAAAGATTATGAGAAAAATATTCAAGGTCACAAAGTTCTGGGGTCTTCAGTGGAACCAGTTACATGGCATCCTAGCCTTAATGTACAGTATGGCAACCACTACCAGAGGTATATCTCTACCTGCTTGCTAAGTGTTGTACATCAACACTCAGAGTACGCTGGAGGCATTTTGTTGACGATTCTTGCAGTCTTCCACTTCCACCAAAGGGACTAGTCTTCCAGAGACAGGGAAGGGGGAGCCAGAGAGACCACAGATGGAAACAGCCTATTAGCCAGCCTGCGCTCCCGGGCACCCTGGGCAGGTTCTCTGCACCCAGATGGCTCCTCCATGAATTGGGCCCTGGCAGCATCTCAGCATTCAATGGGATAGAGGGTTCTCCCTCTAAGAAGTCCACAGAAGCTGGATTCTTTCCCAAGAAGGAAGCAACACCTTTGGGAATCTGCCCACAGGCTTCCTCATTAACACTCAGGACCTCACACATGAACCTAAGAACAGCGCTGTATTCAGAACTGGGCTTTAGATCTGATCATGATTAGGAGACAACACTATGCTCAGACAAAAGACGAGGAGAAAAGACACATTAGATTACCCAGACTTTACATTACAGAGCATCCTGGACTCACAATGGAGCAGTATCCGATAATTCCATGGTAAACAGAAAAAAATTGCAAGTTAGGGACTGTCTGTAGCAAAGTGAGTTTGTCTTTTCATAAGGACCGGTATCATTCCAAGTGGCAGCAGGTGGCAGACCCAATTAGGGTAATTTGAAGAGAGTTTAATAATGGGACTATCTGTGGGGACCCCCACTGGGACAGTACAGAGGCTCCAGGTCCAAGGGGCTTGAGAGGAAATGTAGTCCCCACAGATCAGCCCCTGGTGCCAGGGGAGAGAGAAAGGGGGAGACTGACTCTGGAGGCACAGACAGAAGGTGTTGCCCAAGCACCTTTCTAAAAATGTACCTGCAGATACTCCAGAAAAAAACTAAAACCAGATAAAAGAGACAAAATGAATAGAGAAAGAGCTACAAAGAAAGGAATAAGTAAAGCTTGTAATTAAGTCTAACTACTTACTGATAATGTGCCTATGAAATATATTGAAACTTCAAGTAAGAATCCACAGAAAGAAAAGAAAGAAGGGGAGAAAGAGAGATAGAGAGAGAAACAAATCTGGAATTGAAATCCCAGGATTTCAGCTTGACTGCTTTTAACCCCAAGAGGTGCCACTTAACATGAGCCCATGAAAATGGCACCTTCATGACTGGGAAAGCACATCCTGGCCTTCAGCACAAGAACACCTAGAGAGGAAAGTGAAGAAGCCCAGTACACTGAAGAACTTGCCTTATTCTGGAGGGAAAACCTATGATATTAAAATTTATATTTATAGAGTAATAGTGTCAATGAATTTCTTAAACATTTATATTTAAGGGTAACCACTAGTAAACAAGAGAAGTCAGGGTGAGCAAATAAATTCAATCTAACAAAGTCAGGAGAGGGAGGGGAAAAAAACAAGAAACAACATGCAAACATGGTAAATAGGAAACATAAAATGAAATAGCAGAAATAACACCCAAAACACAAATTATATCAGTGTGAATGGGTGAAATTTTCACACAAAGAAAAAATGACTCTTGGATTTTTTTTTAAACCATGCTCTATTTTATTTATGATTTAAAAAGAAGAAAAGCAACACCAAATGACTACAAAGTATAAGGACAAAGGAATAAACCATAATGAAAGTAATGACAATTCCCAAAAAGAAAACAATAGTGGCAAAGCTAATATTGCACTCTAGAATTCATGGCTAAAAACAATAAGGTATGTAAAGAGAGATACTTCATTTTGATAAATAATAAAAGCCACCAAGAAAATAAAATACTCATGATTTTTTATGTAGAAAGATATGGCATTAAACTATATAAGGCAAGGGGTGCCTGGGTGGCTCAATGGGTTAAGTCTCTGCCTTCGGCTCAGGTCATGATTCCACGGTCCTGGGATTGAGCCCCACATCAGGCCCTCTGCTCAGCAGAGAGCCTGCTTCCTCCTCTCTCTCTGCCTGCCTCTCTGCCTACTTGTGTTCTCTGTCTGTCAAATAAATAAATAAAAAATCTTAAAAGAAAAAAAAAAAAAAAGAAAAGGCTATGCAGGATTTGAATAACACAATTAAGACTTTAATTAATAAAATGAAGAACTTTGTAATCAACAGATGGGAAATATATGTTCTTTTTAAACACCCATGAAACACGGGACGCCTGGGTGGCTCAGTTGGTTAAGCGGCTGCCTTCGGCTCAGGTCATGATCCCAGCGTCCTGGGATCGAGTCCCACATCGGGCTCCTTGCTTGGCAGGGAGCCTGCTTCTCCCTCTGCCTCTAGCCTGCCACTCTGTCTGCCTGTGCTTGCGCTCTGTATCTCTCTCTCTAACAAATAAATAAAAATCTTTAAAAAAAAATAAAAATAAACACCCATGAAACACTTAATAAGATTAATCAGGTATAAGGTAACAAAGATATTCTTTATAATTCAGAATCCATATGCTATAAAAATTAAACCTATTAAATTAGATATTAGCAACAAAAGATGATCTCAAAAAATTCTAACCATGCAGAAAATTCAAAACATTCTTCTAAATTATTTTTAGAATTAAAAATTAAATCATAGATTATTGAAAGCAAATAACAATGAAACTTTTATTAGTAAAACCGTTGGGATGGAGCCAAAGCAATAACCTGAGGAATATTCATAGTTTTAATAAGTTTATTAACAAAAACACTTGCAAGTATATGAACTAAACATACAACCAAAAAAGATTAAAAAGAACAGCAAAATGAGTATTTTAGGAGTTGTTACACCAATAAATTTGAAAAGAAATAGATGAATTTTAGGTAAACACATATCAGCAAAATCTACATGAGAAGAAATCAGTAGAATAGATTAATAATCAACAGAGAAATGGAAAGGGTAAAACAGTAAAAAAAAAAAAAAAACTTACTCTAAAAAAAGTATTAAATCCAAATAATTTCATGGGCAAATTCTATCTAAATCTAACTTCATTAAACTGAAAGTTCACATTTTATCTAAACTATTCCTAAATGTAGAGAAAGTTGGAAAGCTTCCATTGTTTTCCATGAAACTAACATAGCTCTGACAAAATATTTGTGGTACAGTCCTGTTTATCACATCAACAAGATACACACTTTTATATATATGTTTGCATGTAGATTGCAAAAGTTCTCCAATTTTACCCACCAAACCGTTATTGGTGAGCCGTCAAGGTGACATTATGAGGAGGAAAAGTAAGAGGGCCAAGTTTTTTTCAACTGTATTTAATTCTGTACTGTTTGAAAGTTGTAAAGGACATACATTACTTTGACAGTTTAGAAAACCATTTTAAGCCCTCATATATTCGTATATTAAGCCCTCCATTTAGAAAGGCTGGCAGCATGGATATTCTGGATCTGTATTCAACACTCTGCTAAGGGCAAATCAGAATTTTTAGGTTAAACCACTTCAGCTGAGCTTAGATACGGCAGCCTAGAAGAAAGAGTAACTTTGGGGAAGTTTTTGGGTTCCTTGTTATCAGGTTCCCCATCTCCAAATTGGGGACAATAAGAGTAATTAGCCAGTAGTGTTGTCACGACCATTAAATGAGATAGTATGAGATGCTTACATATGGTATATTTTTAATAAATGGTGGGTTTTATGTACATCATCAGCAGCATGGACATTCAGATTTGGTAAGAATTCTCGGAGATCACCGGGTCCACCCCTCTACTTCAGATATATTAACCCTGCCCTGTCCAGTTTGATAACTGCCATCCACATGTACACTTTAAATGTGGGTTTTCCAAATGGAGGGGGACCAATCAGGATTATAAAGACTTCGTTTAGGGAATGTAAACTATCTCAGAAATAATGCTTATATAAATTACACGTTGAATTGATAATTTGGGGAATAACTGAGTTAAATAAAATATATTATAAAAATTATATATTCATATTAGAAAATTATATTTTCATATTAGAAAATTTGCAATTACGTACGCAGCTCACTAGATTTCCACAGCACGGTGCTGTGTTCACCACCACTAATGAGGGCTCTCAGACTCTATTCTCTCCACTGAGGGCAACTCACCACTTCTGGGGAAGGACAGCACCAGTGATTGGGAAGTCCTTTGTATTATGTAAGCTGATCTTCCTCTGATCTCTCCTTGTGGGGCGTGGGGCTGCCTACCAGAGACACACAGGCAACCCCTCCTTCCCAGGACAGATCTTCACAAGAGACTCATGAACGAGATAGTTTATGAGAAGACACGTTTTGAAGTAGGAAGTGTATGCAAACATAGGCAGGACTATGCTTTCTGGTGTAGAAAGTTGCACAGAACTTTGAGAGGTTCCTGCATTTTTTTTAACCTGTTACGAGGCATTAATTTTGACCTGGTTCCAAATTTTGAGGGAAGTCCTCGACCTTCACTGTGCCTCCCAAGGGCACTCCCAGTTGGACTAGTAACTTGGAGAGCAATACTCACCGAGTCCAGGTAGCACCCCGAGCTCTGCAGGCTGTGCCGATTGTCGTGTACAGAGAAGGGGAAGTTGTTATTTACTGCTTGCTGGAAAAGATCGAGGGAGGGGATGAAAAGACACACATCAGGCTTTCAGAACCAACACACAGCAGCATGGAAAGAAGACCGAGGAAGCAAAGGGACATTATGTAAGAGAGAAGCCCATTACTGGAAAGGAGCAAAAGGCCCAGGGCAGTGAGGTCACAGGGGTGCGCACCAACTCAAGGCTTTAACTCAACGTCATTGGTGACCTTGCAGAAAATCACAAGAATCCTCTTTTTTTTAAAATATTCATATATTTAATTTTTTATTAATTATTTTTATTAACATATAATGTATTAAAGATCCTCTTTCAAAACTCCTTCTTTGGAGGCAAAGAAGGAAAAGCATATTGGTTTGTGGAATTGAAAGCTGGTAAGGACCTTTGAGGCCATCAAGACCAAACTCCTTCATCTGACCAATAAGGATTCTGGTAGACCAGAGCCCCAGCCCAAATAGGCAGTGAGGATTAGCTAAGGGTGAGGTTCACACCGGCTTCCCCTTAGCCCACTCTATGCCCCTGAAGTTGCTCACAAACTGGCCGGGGAGGCAGAATGGGCTCGTTCATGATCTGTGAGGTGTAACCAAAGGTGATGTTCCTTGTCCACAGATGAGCCTAACCTGATTGTCTGGACCAGGAGGGAGTTCGTCTAGAGAGTATTTGGGGTGTTACAGGGACCAGGTTTCAAGGTGGAATGCTACCTGCATTTAGGGAGCGGGGGTGACAAAGGAGTAGTTCCTTCCGAAGAAGCGCCAGAAATGCCAGTGGGGCTGCCCCCGTGGAGAGCCACAGGGACGGGCGGCCCAGGCCCGCACTCCGGACTCACCTTCTCCCGAACTTTGTAGATTGGTGGTAGCTTCCCCTCCACTTGCCGAGACGACCGTGGGCGGTGGGGCTCCTTTAGCATAGCGCTTGTGCTGGATTCTGGTGTCTTCTGTGTTAGTCCAATCTGAGGGAACTGGAAAACCAGCGCACGCCATGATTAAAACCAGACACACTGTGTCTCAGAGCGAAGTATCGGGGCTTCCTCCGTGATGTGATTAAAATGCCATTTGGGTGCTTCTGGTGTGCAATGGAAATGGCATAATTTTTGTAATTTTCAAGTATTCTTTCCAAGACAAAAAACACTGTAATGGCCCCAGGTCATCCCTGCCAGCTGTTTCCAGTTACCGGGGCCACCCCCACTGCACCCGAGCCTGGAAATGCTTCCGCCCTGGTAAGGGGCCTGTGGCCTGTGAGCGCCAGCACGGGCCCCCCGAGGAGGAACCCCCCAATTGGGGGCTAAGGGTTCAGCCGGCCTCCTGCAGGGGGAGGTGGTGCTAAAACCCAGTTGAGTCTCCACTAAGAAGGTAGATAGGGGATAGGATACAAAGCTTAATAATAAAGATGATTTGGGGAGGCTGCTGGTTTCTCTCCATGAACACACGGCAAGGAAACAGGTCTGGGCAGTGGGAGGAATTCCCCAGAAGGGCCTCCGCCCACCCAACAGAGAGCTCTGGGCATGGGATGACCTCTCAGAACTGTCCTGAGCCGGGGTGAGGGGCCTGGGCCTTCCTGCCTGCTCATGGATCAGTCACCAAGTGTGGGTTGCTCTAGAAAGAGGGGTGACCTCGAGGAGGCGGCTGCTTTCCGCCAAGGCAGCCCTAGTATCAAAAAACAGAGGAGGTTCTGGTTGGGGAAGAAGTATAATTTGGTGGTTGGGTCACACACTATAGATCAAAGGTCCTGAGTCCAATCCCAGCTTTCTCTCCTGTACGGTGAGCCTGATGTGAGACACTGAATTTTCTAAGCCCCCATCTCTTTATCTGTAAAATGGGAATAATAATACTTATTTGACAGGGTAGCTGAGATTGAAAGGGAAAATGCATGTACCAGAGAGTACCCTGCACCTGCTAGCAGATTCTAGCTTTGCTCACAGCCCTCACCTCCCTGTCCCCTCCCTAACCCCCTGCCACACTTCAGGCCCTTGCTCCCTCCTTCCTGCTGGATTACAAGGAATTGAGCCAACACTGCCATTCTCCCTCGTTCCTTCTCCCGTCACATCTAACTGTGTATGCAGGTGGCTTCCGTTCACTGCCTGCACGGAGTGTGTTCAGTATGTTACTGTTTCTGGAAAAAGGTGGAGACGTTACACCCTACACGTGGTGCCCTGGGTGGGCTCTCCTCACAGCAATGAGAAGTAAGGGGCTAGGTGACACGCAGCCACTGAGCTATCTCTTAAACGCAGTCCTGAGTAGAAAAAAGAAAACCAGAAGGAGACTTATAACCCAACACCATTTCTGTAAATAAAGAATCCATGCACACAAGACAAGACCTGATTTACAGAACCCATCCCGATGAAAAAACTCCCAGGACACAGTTTTGAATGACTACAGGAATGAGGATCAGGGCAGTGAAAAACTATACACCAGTGCCAGGCCAGCACCCACCCGGAGCCCCAACCAGTGCCCCAACCAGCATCCTAACCAGCGCCCAGGCTCTCTGGGGGACCTGCCCAAGGAGGGAAGGAGGAGGGACCTGGAAGGAGGAAGGCTTTCTT